>NW_015505981.1:430621-453851 GCF_001515645.1 Sinocyclocheilus grahami | reverse complement strand
TCCTCGTGGACTCCGGAGCATCGGGGAACTTCATCTCCTCCCGTAGTCTCGACGGATTGCAAATTCCCCGCTGCAAAAATTCCACGACCTACCAGATCACCACTGTCCAGGGAAAGCCGTTGGGCAAGGGGCTGGTGCGGCACCGCATGACCGAGGTTGTTCTTCGGATTGGATGTTTCCACGCCAAACAGATCTCTGGTGTTGGAGGAGGCCGTCGTGGACATCGTCCTGGGACACCCCTAGCTCGCCAAGCATCAGCCCACCATCGTCTGGAAGTCCAGAGAAATACTCACGTGGTGTGGGGAGTGCAAGCAGGAGTGTCTCCGGGATTTGCCTAGACCGATCTCCGTCCGGATGGACCTCCCTGTCTGTTCCACCTTGGTGGAAAGCCCGGATTCGACGCCTATCACTCCTCCTCCTCCCAAATATCAGGCATTCCAGGACGTGTTCAGCAAGCTCGCTGCCACTCACGGGCCATGGGACTGTGCCATTGACCTGCTGCCTGGGGCCCACTTACCCAAAGGCCCGGATTCCACGCCTATCACGCCTCCTCCTCCCAAATTTCAGGCATTCCAGGACGTGTTCAGCAAGCTCGCTGCCACTCACGGGCCATGGGACTGTGCCATTGACCTGCTGCCTGGGGCCCACTTACCCAAAGGACGTGTCTATCCCCTGTCGATCCCGGAGAGAGCCGCCATTGAGAAGTACGTGCAGGAAGCCTTACAACAGGGGTTTATCCGTCCATCCACCTCACCCATAGCGTCAAGCTTCTTCTTCGTGGCCAAGAAGGATGGGGGGCTGAGACCATGCATCGATTACCGGGCCCTCAATGACCAAACGGTGAAGTTCGCCTATCCCCTTCCTCTGGTCCAGGCGGCCTTGGAGGAACTCTGCGGAGCCAGCGTGTTCAGCAAGCTGGATCTCAGGAGCGCCTATAACCGCATTCGCAGGGGTGACGAATGGAAGACTGCCTTTGTCACGCCCACCGGGCACTACGAATACCGGGTCATGCCCTACGGGCTTTCCAACTCACCCTCCATATTCCAGAACTTCATGAACGAGATCTTCAGAGACATGCTCAACCGGTTCGTCATCATCTACATTGACGACATACTCCTTTACTCACCCACTCTCGAAGCACACCGTCACCATGTCACCCAAGTCCTCCAGCGCCTCCGCCAACACCACCTGTTTCTCAAGGCCGAAAAGTGTGAGTTCCATCAACACACGGTTCACTTCCTGGGATACATCGTCACCCCTGCCGGGGTACAAATGGACCAGAGGAAGGTGGATGCCGTTCGGAACTGGCCCCAACCAAGTACCATCAAGGAGATGCAGAGATTCTTGGGGTTCGCAAATTCCTATCGCCGCTTTATTGCCCACTTCAGCCAGTTGGCGGCACCCCTTACCTCTCTCCTCCGACGGAAGGCCAAACTCCTCACCTGGACCCCGAAGGCCCACCAGGCCTTCAGCCAGTTCCAGGCCGCCTTCTGTACGGCCCGGCCCTTTCACACCTAAACCCCAATCTCCGCTTCGTGGTCGAGGTGGACGCCGCAACCCTGGGAGTGGGCGCCATCCTGTCCCAATGGCGAGGTGAACCCCCCCATGCTCCATCCATGTCCGTATTTCTCACGGAAATTATCCCCGGCAGAGCAGAACTACGACATGAGAAATCGGGAGTTACTGGCCATCAAGCTCACCCTGGAAGAGTGGCGGCATTGGTTGGAGGGTGCCAAGCACCCATTTGAGGTGATCACCGACCACAAGAACTTGCAATACCTCCGAAAGGCCAAACGTCTTAACCCTAGGCAGGCCCACTGGGTGCTGTTCTTTACCCGCTTCCTCTTCGTGGTCACTTACTGTCCCGGGACTAAGAATGTCTGCGCGGACACACTTTCCCGCCTACACCAACCGGATCCTACTCCCCGAAGAACCAGAGCCCATCCTGCCGCCTGCCGTCTTCATGTCTCCTATTCAGTGGGCCCTCACTGACCAGATCCGTGCCGCTACTCTCACCGAACCCGCTCCACTGGGAGGGCCAGAGGGGAAGAACTATGTTCCATCCACCCTGCGTATAACCCTTCTGGACTCCGTTCACACCTCTCCGGGATCGGGGCACCCAGGCAGCCGCCGAACCCTCTCGCTCCTCCAGAGTTGCTACTGGTGGCACCACATGGCCCGAGATGTCGCCCGGTATATCAGGGGATGTTCGGTCTGTGCCATCTCCACCACGCCACGTCGTCTGCCCGAAGGGAAACTGGTCCCGCAACCCATCCCTCGCCGGCCTTGGTCCCACCTGGGGGTGGACTTTGCTACGGATTTACCTCCCTCAAATGGGTTCACGACCATCCTAGTAGTCGTCGACCGATTCTCTAAATCCTGCAAACTCATTCCCCTGCGGGGACTACCTACCGCCCTGGAAACCGCCGAAGCCCTCTTCCAGCACGTATTCAGGAACTTCGTTCTCCCAGAAGAAATTATTTCGGACCGAGGACCTCAATTCATCTCCAGGGTCTGGCGATGGTTCTTCCGCCTCCTGGGATCATCCGTCAGCTTGTCCTCGGGATACCACCTGCAGACCAACGGCCAGACCGAACGGAAGATCCAAGAGGCCTACTGTCATGACCATCAGGACAGCTGGAGCCTGGGCCAAGTACGCCCAGAATTCCTTGCGCCAGGAAACCACCGGACTCACCCCATTCCAATGTGTGCTTGGTTATCAGCCGCCCTTGTTTCCTTGGCCCGAGGATCCCTCAGAAGTCCCAGCGGTAGATCACTGGTTCCATGAGAGCGAGAGGGTATGGGACTCAGCACTAGGCCAACGCAGACAATCGTCGGTCCGACAATCCCCGCTATGAGCCAGGGGACCAAGTCTGGTTGTCCACCCGGGACATCCGCCTCCGGCGGCCCAGCAAGAAGCTGAGTCCCCGGTACATAGGTCCTTTCCCCATAGCAAGGCGCATCAATGAAGTCACGTACCGGTTACACCTGCCTGCCCATTATCAGATCTCCCCCACCTTTCACGTGTCCTTGCTAAAGTCCTTCACTAATCCTCTTCTCCCTCCCTCCACAGAACACCAGGTACCCCCCCCTCCGCCCGAGGTCGTCCCCGACGAGGCCATCTACCGAGTCAAGGAGATCCTCGAATCCCGGCGGCGAGGTGGCCGGCTTCAATACCTCATAGACTGGGAGGGGTACGGTCCTGAGGAGAGGTCATGGGCAGACAGAGAGGACATACTGGACCCATCTCTCCTCAACAACCTCCACCAGGCTCATCCTGACCGTCCCGCTCCCAGGGGCCGCGGTCGTCCTCGCGGCCCCTGGGAGGGGGGGGGTAATGTCACAAAAACCTGCCTCACCAGGCGAATCAGCCTCCTACACCCGCTCACAATCACCTGATTACTGATCACGGACAGCTGCACCCACTTACCACACCACTCAAATACTCACTCACCTAATTCACTCATCGGCTGGTCTCAAGGTTGCAAGCTTCTCTGTCCTGGTTCCTCGCCTTCCGATCTGCCTGTCCCCCTCGGAATCCTCAGTTCTCGGCCAGAGGACCGGAGTGCCGACCCAGATAAGACTGTTTTTGCTTCCATCACTGCCTATGTTGAACTCTTTTCCGTTGGAAGCCTCTCTTAAGTTCCTGTTATTAAACTCTCTGACTTGCGTTATCCTGCCAGTCTGCCTCTTTGTCCCGGTTGTGACATATATGTTAAAAAACCGAATTAAATCAAACAATCAAAATAAAACACTTCATAACTAAAAAATAAATATTACCTGCATGCCATGTGACCATTAACCAACATCAGATAAGTATGAATAATTTACTGCAAGTGTGAATATTTTGTAATCATTCAATCAATAAAAAATAACTGTAGTCTAAAAATTAGTATTTTAAAATGTAATACAATGTTATTACAGCCAGGGATCTGCAAGACTACACATTATGTGTATATATGTGTGTGTTAAATATGTCAAATAAGTAGGGTTGCAAAAAGGCGAAATAAATTTCGGAAACATTCTAGAAATTTTGGAAACTTTCCAGGTTTTTTTTGGAATATGCCAGGGATTTTTGGAAAGTTTCCGGAAATTTCCACCCCTTTGCAACCCTACAAATAAGTAAGGGATAATGTACGGCTATGTGCATTAAACGATTTTAATGCATGACATGGAAGCCAAGAACCACCCAACGCGAAGCGGATTATCACTCATATAACATGGTCATTTGCCAGCATTGAAAAGTTAAAGCTGTTAATGATGTTTGCAGCACAATATTTGACCGAAAGGGTAAAAATTATTTTCATCAGTTACAGCACGGTTGCTCTTGCATTCTGCTCGCTTCAAATCAGACACAGAGATGAAATAGTGTGGTATGATCACTCCTGAATGTTTCTGTGTGTGCACAGCGCAATCTCTGATCTCTCTCTCTCTCTCTGTGCGAGCGATGTGTGTGTGTGTGTGTGCATCATTGAAAGCAGCGCATTAATATACAACGGTGATTAAACTGACTTGGAACTACCTGTGCATTAAACGGTTTTATTTCATACCTGCCAGCCAATCAGAATCGAGTATTAAGACAGACCATGGTATAAATAAAACTAAATAATCACTATTGACCCATAACACACTCATACACTTCATCATAATCATCATAACTCATCTGAATAATAACATCTCACGCCTAGCACAAGTTAAATGTGAACCAAACTAAAGTGAAAACTAATTTACATTTTCGTCTGTCAAATATGTAGCTTCGCCCCCAACCCAGGCCATTGGCTGAACCAAACTGCGTCACTCAAAAAAAACTGGTGTCGCTGGTGGTGCAGAAATATCACGCTACCTTTAACCTTGACTAAGGGCTGGGTGTAAACCACTCATCTCACTGTGACAGTTTAAGTAATGTCTTTAAACACCCTGAGGAATTCTGGGGTGGGAGACAATTTCACGCTCACTTGCTCAGTCTTACTCCACACAATTATTAGTGAATGAGACATCATTTTTTTCAATCTTCTAAACAACTCATGTTTGGGAGAAGGACAAATATGCACAAACACAAGGCCAAACCTATAAGATTATCATCAAAAACTACGGCTGAACGTGGGCTGATAGGGGTTGCTGCTGATGTGGAAATCCAATGGGTTTTCTTTCATGTGTGCCTTTGATTATATGCCCCCCCCCCCTCGAGCAAATTTGTCCCAACAAAGCAGTTCCACAGCTGCCTCGCCGCCGCTGAGGCCCGAATGCATCCCTGTGATGTGTCAAAGCATGTGTGAGCGAGAATCAGGTGGAGCATGTGACTCATTTTAAAGCCTCGCGCAGACGCTGTGATGTACTAATGATCAGCGCGGTGTGCCACCTGTGTAGTGAGGCTCAGTTGGCCTACAGATGCTGTCGGGTCTTATTCAATGTTCTCTTTCCAGTGCATAAGGGAGGCAGGCCAGAATTTTATGCCAAAAACCGACGGGCTCTGGCTCCTTCAACACATTGTCACAAGACATTCTGTCAAAACTGAGCTTGTGTGTGTGCAGAAGGACAAGAATTGGCAACGTTAAAAGAGCACATCAATAAGATCCTTTCATACACATTCCTCAAGTCATTCTCTCTCTCTGGAGTTTAATGGCATTGTAATTCTACTTAATTGGCCAAACACTGTCTGAGACCACATCGTGTGTGTGAGTGCCTCTATCACACTGTGCAGAAAATCTGTGAGAAAAAAATAATAATAATAATAAAATATTTCAATAAAATTATTATATTATAGTATGTCTATTGTATGTCTTCAGGAGACCTGGAATATGGAACTTATTAAAGAAAACATAAAAAATAATTAAATCATATTTAAATAAAAAAATTTAATTTCTTACTTCTTACTTTCAGTGTATTGTACAGTATGTTTTCAGGAGACACAGAATAGGGTTCTTAACAGAATTAATGAATGAATAAATAAATAAATAAATAATCAAAAACACATTTAGGACAGTCCAAGTTAATTTCTTAATTAAAAAATAATAATAAATAAACAAACATTTAATATCTTAACACAATACAGAATTTGATTATATTAGATTACATTTAATTATATTGTACATAATATAAAAACATCATGTCTTTATATCAGACTTAATATTTCTATCACACTGTGTAAAACGATAACAGAACTTGTAAAAATACAGATTTTCAGAATAAGCAAAGTATCTGCATCTGAATGATTCCATATGAATATACCTAAATGCTATATTTAAATGATTTAAATGGTGGAGGATTTTCTGGGAATCACATCTTAAATTTTAGTCTAATGCATGTCTTCAGAAGTGCTACAACATCATTTAAGAAAATATGAAATATCCACAGCCATTCCAAAGCATTTTTCCAAGAAAAGCTTCTTCTAGCCCTGCAGTCGTCACATTCATACTCCTCCTGTCAGCAATTACTCATATCCTGTACTAATTCATAAATTATGTGTCAATACTCATATTAATCACTCAAAATCATCTGTTTCCACCCCTGCAGAGTTAAAAGCGTCTCTGCTTCATCTATTTTTTTCTCTCACTCCCTCGATCTCTTATTTAATCCTGTCCTCCGGCCTCAGCTCCGCATGCATCACTCCTCCTACTCCAAAGGCTATTTACTCTCGGAAAAAAAGATTCATTTCCTTTCAAAATGGACAAAATATTCACAGAAATGTGGCATTCACTCAGTGGCTGCTCTAATTTTATGGGCTGTCAGCCTTAATACCAAAAAATATCTTCAAAACAAATTCTTAGAGCCATCAAAATTATGAAACCAAGAATTATAAAAGTGTTGAACTGACAGTAAAAATTAAATATATACATTGTAATATGTAATATATGTCTATATGTAATATGTAATAAAATGTGTGTGTGTGTGTGTGCGTGTGTGTGTGTGTGTGTATTTATACAAAGTCCCTTTCAAGGAAAGCCTGTTCACTCTGTGGCCATATTTGCAACGCCTCCGGACAGCTATTTCCGGCATCCAAGACCAAGTTCTATCTAAATGAATGGGAGAATCCTGAAATCTTAAAAACTGCTAGTTGAACTCGCAATTAAATGACATATTTCAATCACTCAGTGGCTGCTCTAATTTTATGGGCTGTCAGCCTTAATACCAAAAAATATCTTCAAAACAAATTCTTAGAGCCATCAAAATTATGAAACCAAGAATTATAAAAGTGTTGAACTGACAGTAAAAATTAAATATATACATTGTAATATGTAATATATGTCTATATGTAATATGTAATAAAATGTGTGTGTGTGTGTGTGTGTGTGTGTGTGTGTGTGTGTATTTATACAAAGTCCCTTTCAAGGAAAGCCTGTTCACTCTGTGGCCATATTTGCAACGCCTCCGGACAGCTATTTCCGGCATCCAAGACCAAGTTTTATCTAAATGAATGGGAGAATCCTGAAATCTTAAAAACTGCTAGTTGAACTCGCAATTAAATGACATATTTCAAATCAGCAACAAAATCTGAAATGAACTGCCCCATAAATGTTGTTCTTTATGCACAAATAGCGTTAAAAAATCTTATTTTTCAGCCTAAACCAGTCAATGCACATGTGCAGTCATAAGGCCGAGTCTCAGGTTTCTATGGGAACCGGAGCTTCTAACGGCAGCTGCAGTGACACAATGACTTTACCAATCAGCGATTGGCTCTTTCATTCAGAAGGCGGGACATATTCCGCCATATTGCGCGGTGCAGTTTCTCCCATTCATAAGTAAAAGGAGTGAACCATCTTTTTATATCTATAGTCTTTGATTTATATAATGCAGTACATACTTCTATGCATATATTTTGTATTTATATAATACATGCACATTATATTATGTTATGTTATGTACATATGTATATGCATAAATATATATTTATCTCCTGGAATATATAATTGTTATTAGGTAGCATAATATATTCTAGATGCATCTATAGTATACGGTTGCTTTTATTTACAGTATGCATACATTTCACATTTATAAAATTGTTAGTTCCAGTCCTCGATTCTGATTGGTCAACAGCTGTGTTTTATTCATGATGAAGCCCGGCTGTGACCATAGATTCCACATTAGATTC
Organism: Sinocyclocheilus grahami; assembly: GCF_001515645.1. Classification (NCBI taxonomy): domain Eukaryota; kingdom Metazoa; phylum Chordata; class Actinopteri; order Cypriniformes; family Cyprinidae; genus Sinocyclocheilus; species Sinocyclocheilus grahami. Next base: position 445,762 of record NW_015505981.1, on the reverse strand, counting down.
CACATTAGACACGTCGATGTGTCCACCATCTTGGAACGGTCAACGTGTCGTCACTCACAATAAAAATAAAAGAGTTTCCAGATGCCACATAAATTGCGCAGCCTCTGGTTGTAAAAACCGCCGAAATATAAACTTTTACAGGTAAGAATGCATCGGTTTGTGTTTTTAATATACTGTATATTAACTCAATATTACAGGTTTTTAAACTATAGTTTATTTTAAATGTTGAATTAGCTAACGGCTTTGTATTGTTGTATTGTGCTAGTTTAGCAAAATCATCTGCTTAAGTCTATTGCAGATATTCATTCATACATGTGTATAACTAAGGTTGCAGACATACAGGAAACTTGCTCTCGAGTGTTTACAGGCTTTGACCATTCCAATATGGCGGATGGCTTACGTATAGCTGCGCATACAAACAGCCACTAAAAGGGCATCTATTTATATATGGCTATGACTATTTCACCCAACGGTTCTGTGTATCACTGTGCAACACACTTAGCAACATAAAAAAAATCTATAATATAGCGTCAAAACGGTTCCATGTCTTATGTACTTTAGCACAAATTAACTCTTTGTTGTTTGTTAATGAAGTATGAGCATCCCCTGCTGATGTTGTGTTGCATCATTCACCTTTAATTTTGAGGCCACGTCCTTCCCCGTTCAAAGTAACTGTTCTCATGCGGAAGATACATTGATGTGCGCGTATCACGGTCTGTGTAGAAGCCCCCAGTTTCCGAAGTGCGGAGGAAATATTACTGTATTTAATACATTTCTGTTTCAGGTATGATACTGTATGTCCATGAAAACTTGCGCAGTGCCGCAAAACGGTCTTCACAATACAGCACAGCCTCTCGTACCTTATTGCTTACTTAAATATCAAAAATATAGTAGACACCAGCATTGAAATTAAAGCAATTCTTGACAGTAACTTACTAAATAATTTGAGTCACGCACACTTAAAAAGTAAAATAAATGCATTAAAAAGTGGCCTTACTCAGTGAGACAAAGAGATGTGACAATCAGTGTTGCCAAGTCCGTGGTTTTCCCGCGGAATTGGGCTACTTTATCACTGTTGCCGCGGGTTGTTTTTCATGTCCACGGGTTGAAGCGACCCCAATAATGTGATATTTAGCCCCTGGAATGTGAATTTTACCAGGGGAACCCTGCCAAAAATGTGTATTTTACGTGTATTTGACCCCCCCCCGGAACATAACTGGGCTAGTTTTGGACTAGTTTTAAATAGCAATTGTGAAAACCTGGCAACCCTGGTGACAACCAAGTAAAAGAGAGCTTCCCGTCATTAGATTTGGCCTTGAAGCTTTTTAGACAATTAGATAAGGTCTTCATGTTAATGCTGGTAATAGTTTGTCTGCGATTAATCTCACTGCTCACAATCGTACGGAAAGCACACGCTCACTCAAACACATCCCGTTCCAGACAGCAATAACACTAATAACCCAACAATGACAGCATTCAGTCCCACTGAATAACTACAGCACTATGCAGCAGATTGGGCTGAATGCGTGTGTTGGCGTGTGTTTGATAATGGGAGTGGCACAGTGACACAGTCAGACGCTGCTGTTCACAAACCCATGGCTGGAGATGGGGGGTGAGACGCTATCTGTTGTGTGATATAACACACTGAGTCATTCACTGCCAAATCAGCTCAAACTCCTGCCACCGGCCCGGCACAGAGCCAGATCTCAACTGAGAGAAATGAGGAAAAAATGCATTTGGAGGGGAAGACTATTTAGAGAGATCCTCGTCAGGACACGGCATGTTTTTGTCTGTTTACAAAGGCCATAACCACCACAGATGCTGATAATTAGATTTGGCCAAATTGCCAAACGAAATATTTGATTTTCTAGACACTATGCGCTATATTTTACACACCACTCTATTGTTAGGATGACTAAAAGTTTTAGTTACATTTTTAGCCTGTCTTCCACAGCAATCTAACAGTGCTCGTCAATGTCAAAATGATTGAATCAGCCAATCAAATTAAAGAAGGCGAGCTTTACTGGTCACAGAAACTGTGTGAATAGCACAGTGCTTCAGTTTGTAACATTTAAAGTGCAAGATGAGATCTAAGTAGCTAAACATTTCAAATTTGACAACTGTTTAACATCAGAAATGTTAAACAACTGACAGTAATATCCAGTAATGTAAACTACTTGACTTTTTATCATTTACTTGATCTTGAATTGCTATTATGAGTAGAAAAATTTTGCAATTTTTTCTTAAATAATAATAAAAAAATATTTATATATATTACAATACATATCTTTAAAGATGTTTTCGCAAAATGATTTTTTTTCTCTCATTAACTGCATCTCCACTTCAGCAGCACTTACAAACTTTACAGTTTTACAACTTTACATCTACTGTATAATCTGAAGGTTTATACAGAGCGGTTTAATCATATACATCATTCACATTATTTATTTAATTCTTAAAAATGTTGAAAATGTATTTCTCTTTTTTTCTGGCTGTTGACAATATTTTCTGATTTATGGAGTGCTAAAAAGAGATATGCAAAATCCCCTGGAAATGTATGTAAATTAATGCATATTTAATTAGACAATGACTTACTTGCATATTTAAACATACCATTAAAAAATTTAATACATTGTAATAATAACAATTATCTTAATGTTCTATGATTAATCACCTGGGGATCTCTCTTGTATAGTGTCAATTTGACATTGAGTGTTGTTTTAAAAAGAATTGTGGTGGTTTCTTCCAATAGTCAGTTACACTTTTGGACTTTCTCCTTCCAAGAGCTCTAGTATGAGAAACACCAAGTTTGAATGAACATATATCTCACTGATTCGTTCTTCAGAACTCTGAATTACATCATTTGTCATCTAGTTCTGAACGTCTGGCATCACAGTGTCTGTTTCAAATGACTCTTTTAGAATCCTCATCTGCATCAAAGCCCTTCATTCTTTCTAGTCATCTGAAATGCCATTCATCTATTTCTCGACACGTTCCCTCCACCTCTCTGTGTCTGAGCAGCCCGATCCATCCCACTTTTCTCTCAGTGTTTAGACTGTCATCTCAGACACCCACTCCAAATGCCAGCGCACTGACCAAAAACACCAGCGATGGGGACGATGACAGCATGCCACCGCCACACAAAAGGATCCTTCAAACTCCACTCAAACGCTTCACATTAAAAAGGCCACCATTATTGTCTACTCAGTCATGCAACGTAGACTTTGCTGTGCTTCTTTGTTTATGGCTTCCAAAGGGACTTTCCCATTTAAAGGGCTTTGTCTTTGTGGATGAGGCTTGTGTGACACTAGCCCGAGGCTATGAAAGTTTTACCGTCAAGCTCAACGAGTCAGAAAAACGCTCAGAACGAAGACTGGCCTGATCTCTGTGGTAGGGAGGCTCGGCTAGCGGTGGATAGCTGTTGTCTGAATTTTTAACAAATAGTAGATCTCATGAAACCAAAATCAGGGTTAGCTTGTTGTTGTTAGCTTTGAAGTTTTCTATATGATAATATGTTCCTAAATGTTCCTAGAAGAAAATAAACCTTTGGCAAATATACATTTACAACTTACAGTGAAGTATCATATTCTGTACTGCAGAAAGTTTTTTCCAGTAAAATACTGTCTAGAATGAGAATGTCGCTTAAATTGGAAATATCCAGTAGGTTTGTCTTCAATCACACTAAAACGAATACGTCATCAAACTGAATTCATCATCTAGCTGCAAATTGGTGCCTTCATTGCATTCGTCCATAAAGCAACTCTTACAAAAAAGAAGTATACTTTAAAATAAACTTAAGTTCAATTACATTTTTCAAGCATTTTTTAGTAAGCATACTAAATCCAATGTACTAGTAGTATTAAAAAAAAGTTGTAAATAAAAATTATTGGAGTATGTTTTACAAGGGGGGGGGGCTATTTCAGTCTTTCTATTTCAAAATTCCATGTTTAATTCAATGTTTCATTGTAATTATGAAATTTACTAGCAAAATTGTTTCAAAGTAAACTGTACACCATTTGTAGAATTTACTGTCTTAATACATACCGTCTTATTTTTAGTTCAGAAGAAGTATACTTCAAATTAATTTTATTAAGTAAACTTAAGTTCTAGTATAATTTCCAAGTAGTAACAATCCTACTATTATTTATTAAATGGTTTTAAAATCAATGTACGTGACAATTATATTGTATATTGTATATGTTTACAACTGTATACTGTAACTTAAAAGTATACTACCAATATGCAATTAATATACAATTTAGTGCAATTGCTGATATTTATGAGGCCAAAAACTAAGATGAAATTCTCATAGCTTGCAATGTAAAGCTAAAAGAAGTATACTAGCACAGTTAGACTTCTTTTTGGTAAGTGATAAATGTTTCAAAAAATATCGGTTTCACTCTCACAAAACGCCGGATCCGTGTGGGCGAAAGCCTATATGATACAAAATTCATGCGTATACAGCTAAACGCGTCTCTGTGTGGACGAGGCCTAAGTTTGAATAGATTTGGTGACAAAAATTAGGAATTCTTTGGTGTTCTTCAGTTGCACCAGATTCAATGCAAATAGGCCTTTAGTCAAAACATACTAATATGTTTCCTAAAGATATCTTTATAACCACATAACTCCTAATTGGGCCTATGCATGCTTAAAAAAACTCTCAGTTGTTTGGCTCTAAAAAAAAAAAAAAAAAGCTACATGCAACCTATTTGTGTAGCCGGGTGAAGCGTGGCCAGGCGTTTGTGTGAGCTGACTGCTGTTCGCTGTGAGAGGTGTGATATCCTGCAGGCAGACAGATATGCTAAAGCCGGGTTATTATCTGGAGTGAGTGATACTGCAGATACTGAAGCAGCACTACAGTGAAGCACATTCAGATCCATTCCCTCTCACACGCTCCTCTCTGGATCCAATGCTCAGCGCATCTGTGATTCTCCTAAATTAATGTCTTTTGTGACAATGACATACTGTACATGAGAGGATTTTTGTGGTCTTAACCAACCAACAATCATCACAGACTAACATACAGAGGGGTCCAAATCTGTTTTTCATTATAATTTAATTAAGGCTAAGCACTATGGGCAAAACCATTGTTTTTTTTGTTTGTTTGTTTTTTCAGGCACTGGTCAATTTTGAGAGTTTGGGTTTTTTGCTTCCATTTCAGACTAGTGAAAAAAACATCCAAAATACACATTTAAGTGTATATTTTTATACTTTTATCTATTTTGAGTCTGTAGATTTCAATTATATCTTTAAAGATCGTTTACAGTTTTATTCCTATCTATATATAGATTTTTACAGAGGGGTTTGATCATATATCATATAACATTTATTCTTAAAAACATAGCGGGGTTTTTTTTCTGACTGGTGACAGTACTTTCTGATTTATGGTGATAAAAAGAAAAATCCAGAATCCCTTCTGTAAAAACCTTTAACTCTAACAAAATGAAACAAGAATTTTGAACCTGGCTTTATCCAATGTTCATATTTCTGTTCTGGAAATGTATGCAAATTAATGCATCTTTAATTAGATAATGCATCATTTAAAGGTGGGGTAAGTGATTTCTGGTAGCCAATGTTGACATTTGAAATCACCAAAACAAACACGCCCCTACCCCAAAAGGGTCTCGCCCCTATTTTGATAGCTCCGCCCCACACATACGTACGCAACCCAGGCAACGATTAGTTCTGTGAAACAAAGCAAAACCAATGTTACACCGTGTCTACACCGGACGCGAGCGGCGTGGAGCGACAAAATACTATAGAACTCATTATAATAAGTGATACTGTCTACACCATATATATATATACATATCTATGGTCAACACTGGATGCGGCGTGGCATGGCACGACAAATCCCCGACAGAAAACCGCTGCTGCGTTCTATTCATGACGTATTGACACAAATTTCAAATGATTTTCAGCGGTCGCTTTGTCGTGTCCAGTGTACTAGACAGACTTTAGCTGTTGCGGCGCAGACACGGTGTTATTCACCTATCAAGAAGAAACAAAGCAACCTCGGCATCCGATCACAGGCCTTCCGCTCCTTGAGTTCTCTCCAGCGCTGGAAAGCTGATCCGATATTTACACGGGTCCTACTTATTGCCTTAAGCCTTCTTTTGTTCCCGCTGTACATTCACAGTCCTTTGTCCGGCGCTTTCCACAGACCACCAGATGCAGTAAATCCATTTCCTAGTTAATTTTATTACAAATTTAATAAGATTTGAAGGTCAGGGTTAAAGTTCAAAGGTGACAGGCTTCTTGCTTCTCTAATTCTTGTGTTAGAGCAGTAGCTGTGGTCTCTCATAAACCCGTATCCATCACTGAGCCAATTAGTCCAGAGTCAGTGTCCCAGAGTCTGAAAAGTCCGTCCAGGACAATAAAGACCCTCATGCATGTGCAGAGAAACAATGAGGCTCCTTCCTTTACAACATAAAGTGCCTGGTGGAAAGTGTTGCACTGTGAAATATAAGCTGCTAACCACATTTCTATTAAACTGAGGGGATATTGTGCCACTCGAAATTAGACTTCCCACTTTCAAACAAAATCAGACTAGACCAGAACAATAACAATACATTGCAGTAAAATGAAGAGTCAACCAGACAAGCAGCATCATAAAAAAACACAATTACCTCAACGTAACCTCTCTCTGTGCCTCAATCTCTCTCTCTGACTGATGCAATATCACACGTCCTGTACTGTCACTTCCTTTATTCACTTCTTTCACACTCCAGGGAAATAAAGACATTTTTCGGGAATTGGAGCCAAACAACAGGCTCTGCTAGACACTGTATCTTCATATTCCAATCCCCCCTGAATATTCAGTGAATTTCCAGTCTATCTCAGTCTCAGCCAAATCTCACAGGGTTAGCTGGTGTTTCATCTCAGGATTTGACTGACAAAGCGGTGCCACAAATAAGCACAACGGAGAGATTTCTGACCGCAAAGAAATATGTAAAAATCCCAAGATGCATATATATTCATATAAACACAACATATGACAACATTGGGCCAAAAAAAAAAAGTCGGAAAGAAAGAAGCCAAATCTTTGTTGCATATATAGCTACATTTAAAAAATAAATTACTTTAAGTAATTTTGTTTCTTGTGTATGTGTGTGTGTGTGTGTGTGTGTGTGTGTGTGTGTGTATACACACACATATACAAGACATATAATATGCATCAATATTCATGAATACATCCAATCAGTGTTATTTAAGTTATGTATATTCAGTTCTATTACATATTTATATTTTGAATTTGCCTTTTTGTTTTATATTATATATTTTTTTATTTTAATATTAGTTTTAATAATTTTATGATGTGCTTTTTTCACTTTTATTATTATTTTTTAACCTTCTATTTAGCTTCAGTTTACACTTCTTTCAGTTTTAGCAATTTTGTTGCATTTTTAATTTCTATTAGTTGCCAAGAAAATGTTTCTAATTTTAATTGCTGTTTAACTTTTTCTTACATTTTATAAATGTAAACTTTATTATTACTTCAATTAACAAAAACTATTTTTAATAGTTTAACAAATTTTCCAATTCCAATTTTTCAAAGGTTTCATGTTATCAAAACAACACAAATCTATCTATCTATCTGTCTGTCTGTCTGTCTGTCCATCCGTCCATCTATCCATCTATCCATCTGTCTATCTATCTATCTATCTGTCTGTCTGTCTGTCTATTTATCTATCTATCTATCTGTGAAATTGCTGTTTAACTTTTTCTTACATTTTATAAATGTAAACTTTATTATTACTTCAATTAACAAAAACTATTTTTAATAGTTTAACAAATTTTCCAATTCCAATTTTTCAAAGGTTTCATGTTATCAAAACAACACAAATCTATCTATCTATCTGTCTGTCTGTCTGTCCATCCGTCCATCTGTCCATCTATCCATCTGTCTATCTATCTATCTATCTATCTGTGAGTCTGTCTGTCTGTCTATTTATCTATCTATCTGTCTGCGAGTCTGTCTGTCTGTCTGTCTGTCTGTCTGTCTGTCTGTCTGTCAGTCTATTTATCTGTCTATCTGTCTGTCTGTCTGTCTGTCTGTCTGTCTGTCTATCTATCTATCTATCTATCTATCTATCTATCTATCTATCTATCTATGTGTCTCTCTGTCAGTCAGTCAGTCAGTCTGTCTATTTATCTATCTATCTGTCTGTCTGTCTGTCTATTTATCTATCTATCTATGTCTGTCTGTCTGTCTGTCTATTTATCTATCTATCTGTCTGTCAGTCTGTCTGTCTATTTATCTGTCTGTCTGTCTGTCTGTCTGTCTGTCTATCTTAAATCATATCCCTCTTCAAATAAGTAAATAAATAAACAAGAACAGTATAAAAAGCATATGAGATCAGGATTTGTTGACTTATTATCCGAAAAGGTGATTATTAATAGTAATACTAAACATTAATTAGAAGTTACAATACATTTCGATGATTTTACTATATTACTATTTGAACTGATAAAGAATACCTTAAATGCAATGTAAGTCACTTTGGATAAAAGTGTCTGCCAAATGCATAACTGTAAATGTAAATGTAATTTGTTATATTACTACTATTATTATTATTATGCAACTTAGTTTGAATAAAGAGCGTGTTAATATTATGCCAAAATACAATATAACAACGGTTTCTTGCTGATAGTATAGGTTTCACAAGTAAACACATCATATCACAAACACAAGTCAAATGGATTTCGAGCGGCTTGTTCGTCATAGAAAATTCCGGCAATCAATCCTAGACAGAAACGAGACCACATCAACTCCAATGAGCTACAGTGAGGCTTTTAATCACAGACTCTGTTGTGTTTGAAGCGATTTTAAAGGGCGGCAGGGTTTGTTCCTCAGAGCCTGAGTGACTCATGAAGTGATTTAAATCTCATCAGTCCTTCAGAGATGACGGCAGATCTGTAGGTGGATGAACACTAGCCTGAAAATGACTGTTACCTCCGCACTCCAACACTCACAGACACGCACACGCATCTCTGTTTTACATATCTGCTCTCATTTTCTATTTATCAAGCCGTCATCAACGTGTACAAACACAGTTGATACTGTAATTGCACCATCACATGGACAAGCACTGTAATTTCACCATCAAAAGCTGACGAGCGCCTTTAAATTGGTGTCAGATAACTAGATAGCAAATGTGGAGACAGATAGTCAGCCGGAGATGATAATGACTATATTCACACTTAAATATGTATGAATCAGTGCTGCTACCTAAGGGAGGCCTGGCTGTGCAACCACACGGTGAGTTAAACCCCTGTGTATTCATTATCTCCATAAATGATTCTAAAGGAGATGTTACGGGAGTAATTGCTGTTATGACACAAGAGGGAAGCATCGTGATCGCCACAGGAACACAACAAACCAGAGCAATCAACCACAAAGGAGGAAATAATGGGCAAAAAAGATGTCAAATTGCTTTATATTCATCACAATTTCCATTCCTTTTCACAGCCATTAAAAGTTTGATTTATGGAAAATTGATTTCATTTGTCAATCAGATTTTATTATCAGATTATTTCAAACAAATTATTTCCTTCTTTTGATTCATCATAAATTGACAATTTTGTAAGAGCATAAGGAACAAACACTGCGCCAAATATTGCATTAGTAATTCCAAGTAATATTATGCTATCCACAATCTGGCTTTTCGTGGGTTTTTGTTTCGTTTTGACCCTCAGGGTGGTTCAAGACCCCTCAGACAAACTGTGGCTTATTTTTGGGATAATGATTGTGGGTCAGCGACATGTTGCTAATTTTTTGCGGTTTTATTAATTTATTCCAAAAAATATATTTAAAAATACCTTTCATGCATACTTCAATAGACTAATAACCATGTATTTAGTCTCTTATTTGTAATATTTTTGGGACATAAAGTCAAAAACCACAATAAAGAAAAACAAAAGCCTCAGTAAAACAGTAAAATTGCTAAAAAGAAACACTAATGTTCTAATATTTAAAAAATCTTTTGCCTGCCAAAACAATACAGAAAAAATCATGTAGTATGACTTCTAAAAACATTTATGAAATGATTTATGAATTAATCATTCATTCATAATATTCATTATATATAATAATAAATTAAACTATATTGTAACTGTAACAGTCTGTATTCTCCAAAAACGTATGTAATTGTGGGGAATAAATCCATTCAGATGTCAAAAATGTCAGTTTAGTAAAAATATCACACAGATCGACGTCAAAGAATGTCATAGTTTAATAGATTTGAATCCATTCAGATGTCAGAAATGTCAGTTAAGTAGATTACATTTGGGTTTTGATCACTTATATAGCCAAAAACATCATGTCAAAATTGAGTGGATTAGATTATTAAACAACACTGTATATAATCATTTACATGACTGTAACAGACTGTATACATGCATTCATGTTTTCTCTATAAACGTATGTAATAGTGCACTGAATCCATTCAGACGCAGAGGGTCTAAATATAAACTCAAGCATGGATTCAGAAGGAAGCATATGGAACGTAGGCAGCATATGGAACTCTGGCAAAACCGGCATAGCTGAATAAAATATTTGCTTCTATTTTTCCATCCCAGTGACGAATTGGGAGCCCATTAGGGATTGTGAGGCGACATTTTTGAAGCTTTTCTATTGGCTAGATCCATTCATCCTGACTATTCAATCCAAAGTCCCTTTTCCAATCCTTCCAACTGCCCTCAAAAGAAGACTTTGTCCAATCTACAGGTTGATAAGATGACTGTCTAAAGTTTGATCTGCAAAATGGATGATCGATAATTTGATTGGTTGCTTCATTTCAGTGAATCGGTTTAAACTGGACACTTCAATGAAATGATTCAAAAATCTGACCCAATGATTCATTTGCGGCATCATTCAAAAAGTTTCAATGTTCAGCAAAGCACTAGTCATGCATTAATATATATATATATATATGTAGTCAAATATTGCTGTTCATGACGTTGTACTGAAAATAATTCAATATTATTCTTGCCTGTGTTCATTTAACAAAGAAAAGTGAAAACATGCCTTGATTAATTTTCAACTAGACTTTTTAAACGGTATTTTACATATTTCAGCATTTCTACTTGGTTATCATGGCTGTTTAGTTAAAATGATGGTTCCTCAGATAAAAAAAAAAAAAAAAAAGGCTTTTGAGCCATTTCAGAGCAAATACATAAATACTTATTTATCAAAGCTGACATAAATGCCCTCTCTGCACAAACAGCTGAAAAAAATTATTATAATAATAACACAGTGATGAAAGAGCAGAAGAAAACTGTTTAAAATAATCAGAGACTCTAGAAAGTAAAATAATAAAAAAATCTGAATAATACAGAGCAAATTAAATCTCTGAACAAAAGGCAGTAAAGAAGTGAATTGTTGAAAGATTTGGAGGGGAAATGTGCTCTCGGGGGGGAATGCGGCTCCCATCAACCTTACATAAAGGAAATATTACACTGGTTAGAACACAAATCTGACTAATGTAATGCATGAGAAAAAGCGGTATGACTTTTATGCGGTATGATCATAGAAATATCAGAGGCAAATAACCACCCTGACCACAGAATTGGATTTGACATACACAGGGAATTCAATTACGCAGATTGGCTATTACAGAGCAATCTCCAGTGGGCAAAATTACAGGATTTATTCATAATGCACAGACAGATGGGGTATGTGCTTGAGTGTTTTTTTAAGGGCAGGTGTATGTATTTTTAGACCTCCATAGGCACTCCAGTGAAAGAGTGTTGTTGAGAACAGCCACAGCCTGCCCACAGACTATTTACTGTATCAGTACACACATTACTGATTATCTAGGGAATGCATTTAAAATGGTTACCATTATATATTATAATCACTTATATAGTCAAAATCAGCATACATGTCTAAAATCTAACCGTTGAGTAAATTAGATTTGGGTTATAATCACTTATAGTCAAAATCTATGATATTGTCAAAAACATCATACAGATGTCAGAAATTGTATAGTTTAGTAAAATTAGATGTGGGTTATGATCCATTTTAGAGCCAAAAACATCATACATGTCAAAAATATCAATGTTTTGGTTATGGTTATGATCAATTATATAGTCAAAAACATCATACATGTCAAAAATGTCAGTTTAGTAAGTTAAACTTGGGTTGTGATCAAAATACAGTCATCACACATGTCAGCTTTTAATAGATTTGGGTTATGATCATGACATAAATACATGACATAGCACAAACCATAATTGTTACAAGAAGATGAATCACACACATTGAGCTAGTCTGACACACAATCGCACACACATGAACATATTTTCCCTTAATTATCTGCTGGGACAACAGTAGCAGCTGGCTAATTGGTTAAGCAACAGCCCTGGTAGAGGTTAAGCACTGCAGGGATCTGCTCAGTACTTACTGCAGACATCCTCACAGAAGCATGCATGCATGCCTGTATAACCGAATATATGAAAAAAGACCACAAAGTTTATTTTCAGTGCTGGCCGTAGCTTATTCAGAGCTAGTTTTCCCAGAGGAGGTCAGGTACATTTGTGTTTCACAGATGTACTTGAATTAAACATATCTTTGTTTTTCCTCACAAAGGCTGTGCAGAAATTATGGAGCAAATTACCTATTGTTTGTCAAATAACTCCTAGGTGTCCTCTGAGAATCTAATCCTGTCCGGATGGAAATGTCTTTGACTGTGATTATTGTGTGTTTTTCCATCATAATGTTTCTCCTCATCTATTCTGACCTTTGTGGAATACCGTAACTAAAGCTACATTTCTTGTCAGCCTGCCCAATGCACTTTTATTATAGACTTAACCTAATTTATGGGTACGGTAAGAGTAAGCGGTCCAAGTACTGGTGCCATACTATCTGAAGTCAAATAAAAATCTGATCACAATTACCAAATATAAAGAAAAATCTTGTTTTTAATAGGTTTCATGATGCATCCAGAACTCATGGCTTATTATAATGCCAACATTTAGACAAACTATTAAATAGTCTATGCCTAAAATGATTAGTAAAACTAACTGATGTAATGTTAACAGGTAAAACTAAAACTATGAAACTCACTATTCAGAAAGCAGATTAATTGCCTGCGGTAGGATTGATCATCGGTCTTCTGCATTGAGTGAACTAGTCAAATATGACTTTTTGACATCACAAGGTTAATGCTCCGTCATGTTTGAAAATAACATAGCAATACTGTTAACAAAAGCAAACGTGAAAAAAAACCCCGCATTTGCTGAAGCAACGGTGACATTAGAAGCAACATTTAGTTTGTCACTTGTGTTTCACGGGACTCATACCTGAGTGCTTCGCATCACAAGAGCAAAGCTGTACCGGGTGCACTACTGAGCAAGTTTACTACATCACAAAAGCACATATGGAGTTGCATGGTTATATGATGCAGACATCAAAATGTTTTATTTTACAAATCATACATTTTGATAAAAATGTTTTCAGATAATAACATATTATTATGCAAGGCACTGTGTGAAATTAAGTCTTTATTATTCGATAATCTGCAACTGTAACTAGAATTTGTGTAAAAACAAATTAAAAGTTGTTGGTGCTTTACTGCCACTAGTGTTCATTTTAGCTCAAAACTGCAGTGAGTATGTCACTGATGCTTTGCTTCATTGCGGCCTAAAGGTAAAACAAACTTCCCCCAAGGAAAACATTTTGCATACATTCTGAGATGGAGTAAACAGTATATTCTCTCTCCCTGTGTTACAAACTGAACATTACCACTCACATCTGAACACTCTCATACCTGCTGTGAAATTCAGGTTTCTCATATCCCTCAGCCATGTACATCCCCAGCCTACAATGCTGTCTTTCTGCCTCTCTGACTGGCTGTTTACGGAGTTCCATTTTCCTTATCACCCAGAGAAAATGACTCCGCACAAGTCCACAGGACAGAAGCCCACCTCTGCCTCTACTTCTACCGTTTCTGCCCTCATAACAGCAAATAAGCTAGAAACCACAGGGAATGAGAGCAAGCAGAACAAGCTAGATAGACCGTACTAAAGAGACAATCAGAAGGTAAGAATTATGCGTGAGTGAGGAGGACAGATTTCAGTGGTCACTAGGGGTGTGAATTACTATCTGATATCCATTCATGGAGTGACAATACAATACCAAAATTATTCAGCATTTAAGGCCCGTCGATCATTTTCATCTGGCCTGAGGGAAGAGTACGCGCAGGTCGCACATCTTGAATTATTTTTGCACTAATTAGTTTGTCCCTTTTTGGTGCCCTTTTATTATTTTTCAGACAAAGTACTGCACATTTGTTTGTGAAATTGAAATATGTCAAATAACTAAACTAAATAAAAAAATGTAAAACAAATCCCAAATAAAATAAATTAATAATACAAATAAAATAAATCTCTTCATATAAACAAACTAAATGCCTGTGCTTTTTCCATTTATAATGAGAGGCAACCACTGCATTTTAGATCCAAACTAGGGCTGCACGATAAATCGAAATGGAATCGAAATCGCGATTTGACAGAAGCTGCGATTGTCACGCGTATCTTTCAGTGAAGCACGGTTCTGTGATCAGCAGTAAATCTCCATCCGAAGGCCAGAGGGCGCTCTCGCGCTGAAACTCCAAATACGCCTCGCAGAAGAAACCCAGAAAATGCCTATAGCGGTAGCTGGATAAACAGAAGATTTAACTGGTTTTATTGATTCAACGTGACTAATAAACACACGATTATGACAATATATGGTTTATCGGAGTTATTATTATTATAATTTTCATTCAAATAAAGTATATTTATAATGCAATGCCTTTATCACTGCTTAAATACTATGAAATATGTTGCGTGCCTTATTCTGTGTGAGAAGCCACATCATCTCACAGAAGGATTTATTTCAAACACTCGACTGACGTTATGAAGTGAGTTTGGAGTAAAAACATGTTATTAAATGTGGTATTTTCACATGTTTTCAGATGGCGCAGCATTTACTTCACAGAGCCGTAGTTCACTGAGAAGCTATGCAAACAGCTGTCATTATCGCGAACGATTTCTTCGATTTCATAATCGCGCAATAAAATCTTCTGCGATTTATTTTTTCGTAACTTGTCAGTGAACTACGGCTCTGTGTAGTAAATGCTGCTCCATCTGAAAGCA
>NW_015505981.1:427175-429400 GCF_001515645.1 Sinocyclocheilus grahami | reverse complement strand
GAGCAGCATTTACTACACAGAGCCGTAGTTCACCGAGAAGCTATGCAAACAGCTGTCATTATCGCGAACGATGTCTTCGATTTCATAATCCCGCAATAAAATCGTCTTCGTAACTTGTCAGTGAACTACGGCTCTGTGTAGTAAATGCTGCTCCATCTGAAAGCACGTAATGATGATTTACTGCTGATTACAGAACCTGCATTACTAACAAAATGCGCATGACAATCGCATTTGATTAATCGTGCAGCCCTAATCCAAACAAAGAAGCAATTGTGTCATTTCAAAATTTGAAGCAAAAACAGAATGGTCTGACTTTAGCTTTGTGAAACTATACTACATAAAACATCTGAACGAAACAAAAACAGCAGACGGGCTGCATGAGAAGGCAAATTCACTCTCTGACAGTTACCGCTGTAAACAAAGCAGCGCTGCGCTAATAAACACTACCTTAATACACATTATACAGAGGCGAGATGAAAGAAAATACCATCTAAACTTTTCTGAAGACAGAAATATAAACCCCACCCTCAACTGTACCGCGATTCATTTAAAGGGGTCATGAACTATCAAGATTTTTACATCAAAAACATCATCATTTAGAAATAATCTGCTATTTTCTGTCCTGCTTACTCACATTTGTGTGGTGTGACATTCATCTCAACCGACTTGAATCGTCACATATCGATTTTCAACCGGCTCGGGGTGCATTGTTGCATCCCTAGTGTAAAGACACCCAAAAGCCACTTCAGAAGTGCTTCTGTGCTGCCTTTGCTGCCTTTTAGAGCAGGGGTCTTCAGACTCGGTCCTGGAGGGCCGGTGTCCTGCAGGGTTTAGCTCCAGCCCTAATTAAACACACATTAACCAGCTAATTAAGGTCTTACTAGGTATACTAGAAACTTCCAGGCAGGTGTGTTGAGGCAAGTTGGAGCAAAACTCTGCAGGACACCAGCCCTCCAGGACCAGGTTTGGAGACCCCTGATTTATAGTTGCAATGAAATGAATGTATAATGAATTAATGTACAAAGAGTCACAATGAAAGTATAGCGACAGAACTTTGCTTCCATATTGTGACATAAAACCAAGTGTACCAAATGATCAAAAAAATAAGAAAAATGAAGGGCATGTAGAACACTTGTTATTCCATTTTGATTAATAATTACAAGATCAAAATCTTAAACATACAAATGGATGAACTGTTCATTATTTAAGATATAACATGCATTTAGAATGCCTATATCAACCATTACCAAACATCGAGAGCTAGATGTCAAAAACTTGTTTCTGATGGCAGTCTGATGAAGACTTGAAGTATTTAGTATGCTGTACTATTTACACTAACCACATGTGATTAAAATTCATCATCAGGCATTTAATTATCATGATATATGGAGAAAGTGACTAGGCCAGGAGAGCTTTAGTACACTGGACAGAAATACTGTTTTGAACAAGTGTTTATCTTTTAATAAGAGTTCACAAATGTATTAACTTCAGTGACTGGAAGTATGCTTATCATGCTAATTCGGCCAATATGGTAACACTTCAACTCTCACTATTAACTAGTTGCTTATTTGCATGCATATTAATTCCATATTGGCTGTTTGTTAGTACATATTAATGGCTTATTCTGCATGACCATATTTTAGATCCCTTAATCCTACTCCATACATAAACTTTACTGTACTAACTGTATTAATAAGTAGCTAGGAGTTTACTGAGGCAAAAGTTAATAGTGGGAATTGGTCCCCAAACTAAAGTGTGAGCCGAAACTTTATGGCGTGTTATACGAAAAGACAAGTTTAAATAGTATGACAATAAAAAACTATTACAAATCTCAAGTCCAACATTGGATGTACAAACTATCTAATCATTAAGCAATGCCCTAAACTTGCCACGGTAACAGTTCCGCTAATATACCAAAATACCGAGTACAATTAGAAAGTTGTTATTGGCGAGCAGAGTCTGGGAAAACATTTGGGGAAAAGCCTTGTTTGAAATAGACCCACGTTGATTTATTGTTGGATAACAACAACTGAATTAAACGTGGTATTCGCGGAAACTGGTCATTTTCATAAAAGCTGACAAGCCAACGATACATTCGTGTCAAATATCAGTCGTCAGTGTGAAATTAGGTACACGACAGGCTTTATACCAGATTAACCTTCTGGCCTCGTTCTGGCAACACGGTGGTTAATGACACACACACACACACACACACACACACACAC
>NW_015505981.1:407485-426879 GCF_001515645.1 Sinocyclocheilus grahami | reverse complement strand
GAGAGAGAGAGAGAGAGAGAGAGAGAGAGAGAGAGAGAGAGAGAGAGAGAGACAAACACGTACCTTGCGTATCTTTTACTCTCCGTCCCACCTTCTTCCGCTCGCGTCGGCACCGGTGTAACCTGAGTGATGTGTTTCCTTCGCGTGCTTTTTCTCATGACAGCCCTCCACCAGCAACAAAATACGGCTTCCTTTCCCTTCCGCAGATACTTGGGCTGAACGCTGGCCGGTTTCTCCGCTCTACATATCAATACCGCCACTGTTAGTCAGTAGCAGTGCACAGAGGACAGCGATGCGCCACTGCAGTGTGAGCGCGAGGCGACCGGATCATCGCCAGCGTGACTGTAGCATGCAGCACTGCACAGACTGACAGACCTCTGCCTTGACCAACTGTATGTCATGTATTATTCATAACCATGGGAGGGACCTACCGTCCGAGAGACTCGTTATCATGCAAGAAGTGGCGCAAGGTCAACTGCAATCAAAAGATCATTCCAGAGGCACTTACTGAGCGTTAGTCTATACTGTTAAACTCACCCAGTCAACTCACATCACTGTCTGTTCAGTATCTGCCATCTGTTATCTCATCTACAGCTATACATGATTTGGTCATGGGTAACAACATTGTTCATGTCAGCCATCAAGTAAAATAGCCAAAAAGTATCAATAAAGACTATACAGTAAAAAAATTAATATTGTGAAATATTACTGCAAATGAAAACTGCTGTATTCTGTTTTAATGTGTTAAAATGTCATTTATTCCTTTGATGCAAAGCTGTATTTTCAGCATCATTACTGCAGTCTCCAGTGTCACATGATCTTCAGAAATCATTCTAGTATACTGATTTGCTGCTCTGTTGAAAGCAGTAAAACTTTACTGCTTCATATTCATATGGAAAATCTGATACATTTTTTTCAGGATGCTGTGCATATTTATTTAAAATATGAATCTATGGAACATTATATTGATCAATTGAATTGCTGAATACACTATTAATTTCTGTGAGAAAATAGAGTTTTTTAGTTGGATGTTTGTCTAAATTTTTTTTTAATGTTACTATTTTTACATTTTTTAAATGCTACTCTTTAATAGTTACTTGTTTCAAATATTCAGAGAACATTTATAAGTACAATCCCATAATGCTTGAAAATTTATAAAATGGATAGTTTCCTTAACATTCACATAGCCAAGAAAAAAGGATATTTTGAACAAGAGCATTCTGAAATAATGTTAATTTAATGAGAACATTAGCTAAATGTTCTTATGTAAAATGTAGTGTAGTTTCAGCAAAGTTCAAATGCCAACTTTCTGAACCTGTGACAAAAACACACACACACACAAAACTGTCATATGACACAAAATAACTTATGGTTACAGCATACTGACTTTGGTTTGGTGGACAAAACTATTTCCAAATAATAACATTTTATAATTGCTTCACTGACTATCCTTTAAAAATAACAGTAAAAGATTATGCTAAAAACTATTTCTGCCAACATTTACTCAACAGTTTCTCAACCTAGACATTTTTTGGCTTTAAGCTTGACTTTTAAATCAGAAACTGAAATCGTTCATCACAGAAAAGCAGTACTCAAGTCATATTTTGTATAAACTATTCAACATTCACACTGCTGACCCTCATACATTTTTCTGAATTCTGTCATTCACAGTATGCATTAATAACTCTGTCACTGTCTGAGTTCGCCTTCACTCTAACCTCTCTATTCCTGCTACTTCAGATTCCTTCAGAGTCCAGGAGGACAGAAGTCTAAATGACATCTGCTGCCACAGAAAATACATTCACGACTTAGTGAAGATTATGAAATGCATTATTCATTCCGTCCATCTGTTCTTTCAGTTCCCCTTGTGGCCCAAATCATTACACCTCTCTCATTAACTACTAGTTTAATTTTCACCCATGTTGTCTAGGGATTCTAAATGAAATCCTCACATTTCTGGGAGCAAATAAGGTGATCAGCTGTTTGTCACTGACCATGAGTCTCTGCATGTTTAGAATAATGCTATCAGACAGGCTACTGAACACGGACAGATTCTCTAACATAATTAACAAATGACTAATGTAATAATAGCATTTCAAGAAATAACAAGAAAAGCTATAGGGGTTCAAGAATATATTTAGTGACCCCCAAAATATTCTGACTCTTAAAGGGTTAACACACGGCTCCAGGGGGTGAATAAAGGCCTCCTGTAGCGAATCCATTTTTGTAAGAGAAATATCCATATTTCAAACGTAATAAACACTTTTCGCTCACTTCAGTTATCTGTCATACGGGGAAGCCGTTCCGGCGGATGACGCAGCACGTATGTGCAGCGCGCGCCTCTGAGATATGCTAGTCTCGCGAGTTTGTTTATAGGAGCAAAGGAAACAAAGTTTCCTTACTTTAGCAAAGGAAAACCAGTCTCCTCTTGGTTTATATCGAAATCCTCCAACATTTTTCTTTGCAAATCCTCGGTTTGTACTTCTAATTCGTGACCGGCGTTTTGTTTTGTTCTCTCTCCGCATTCGTCACTAATCACGCAACGCCGACGTCATACGTCATCCGCCGGAACGGCTTCCACGTACCACAGTTAGATGAAGTGAAAGAAGAGTGTTTATTACGTTTGAAATATTAATATTTTTCTTACAAAATACTCGCTACAGGAGGCCTATGTTCCAAATTTGAAGTTGATATCACAAAAATTGAGGTTCCTGTGTAAATTGAGGTTAAGGCGAATTTATAAAATTCTGTCAAAATTATTACAAAATTGATTATCATAAAACAGCCAACTTGAGACTTTCCAACAATGTGTTTTGTCAAGATTAGAAAAAGTTTTGATAGTAAAAAATTATAGTAAATTTTGTAATATGAAACTTGACACCCTCCACTAGGGGGAGGAGCCTAATAAAAAGATTTAAAGTACCGTTTCCATGGTAATGCAATGGCAGTTTTCAAAACGAATTCCACAGGAGGAATTTTGAGAATTTGGATCTAAACAATTTCTTGTTTTATAAATGTAACCCTAACAAAATGTTTGCTTGAAGGCTAAGAAAAAGAATAAAACGAGATGCAAAGATATTCACATATTCTCTTATAAAAACATTTTGAGGTTATTATTTAAATGCATATTAACTTATGATCTGACTAATAAAAAAAATCTAATTAATGTAAAAATACAAAAAAGTAAGATATTTATGAAAATTATTACAAAGAATTTCTGAATAAAGTTTAAAACCCTTAAAATCCCTGTCTTTATAAGAACAGCAAACCATTCTAAGATCAGGAAAAAATGCTTTATCACTATGAGGTATTCAGGAGGAGAAATGAACAACACAGCCTTCATATTCAGACAGTAATTGTCATCTAGCCTTTTCTGCACTTTTCTAAAACATATATTTTTTTATCTCCAGAGGAAGATACTAGACCCTAACAAAGAATCTACTCTGCACAGAACCTATTGTCACATCAAGTGTTTATTAAAATGGCGCTATAATTCCAAGCATAATGCAAATGAAAAAAAATTTAAAACACAAAAGTCCAAATAACTTGTAACATTTGCATAAGTTTTAGTCATTGTGTTGTGAACAGGCAGGTTAGTTCACCTACTTTTTGGGAACTTAAATCTAAAATGTTTGCTAATTATTGCTAATTATTATTATTATGCACGTATCTTTTATAAAATCACAGAGAAATTAATCGTAGTGAAATGATTCACTTATAGCTACATTTAACCCTAAACTATATATTTTTTTAAAAACAACATTATTTATTTTTGTTTAGTTTAGCTTCAAGTACTAAAACTAATAAATACAAATAATAATAACAATTCAGAAATATTTTACTGAATTACTAAAACTTTAACTGAAGTGAAAACTGAAAATACAAACTATAACACTAAAAAAAATGCTGTGTTGTTTCAACATAACTTTGGGTCAAATATGGACAAAACATTTTAATTAATTTTTTAATCCAAAAGTTGGGTTAGTCCATATTGTAACATTTGCATAAGTTTTAGTCATTGTGTTGTGAACAGGCAGGTTAGTTCACCTACTTTTTGGGAACTTAAATCTAAAATGTTTGCTAATTATTGCTAATTATTATTATTATGCACGTATCTTTTATAAAATCACAGAGAAATTAATCGTAGTGAAATGATTGACTTATAGCTACATTTAACCCTAAACTATATATATTTTTAAAAACAACATTATTTTTGTTTAGTTTAGCTTCAAGTACTAAAACTAATAAATACAAATAATAATAACAATTCAGAAATATTAAAAGACAAAAAAAATTTTTAAACTGAACTACAACATTTTTACTGAATTACTAAAACTTTAACTGAAGTGAAAACTGAAAATACAAACTATAACACTAAAAAAAATGCGGTGTTGTTTCAACATAACTTTGGGTCAAATATATAATAATTGCTGTTAGTGTTCATCGTCTGTTTGATTACGTCTTTAATAAATTTTTCCGTACATTTCTGCCATATGTACATTAACTGACAGTCACCACTGATAAACTACCACTAAATATTGTAGAAACATAATTTGCTGTAAAGTTGCTTTTGTATCGTGAAAAGCGCTATACAAATAAACTTGAACAGACATCTTGCACAAAAGATTATTCTTTAAAACCAACACAAGTATCACAAAAGCTACTTTTTCTTTCCTGTAAGCAAAAGTGTTTGATTCTATAATGTTGTGCGTCTTAGAAAAACACACACACGCATATATATATATATATATAAAAGTAAAATAAATAATTAATAAATCATTTTAATTGTATTAAATAATTTATTTTAAAAATACTTAAATAAAATACTTTATTAAATAATTCTTATTTTTTTTAAATAAACAAGAATTGTTTGTATTCTGGATTAACTAATAGAAGATTAACAAAACCGACATCTTGCACAAGAAAAGATCCTTCAAAGCCAATATCTGACTTCCATCTTTCAGTTACAAAGACACAAAGCATCACTGTTGTTCTGTCACGTCACACTCATCTCATTATATAATGCTGTGCTCTGCAGATCTCTCATTATTTTGACTTATTCCTTCTCCCAAGGACTCAGAGAGTCTGTATAATGGCTGGAAGTGACTTTGACACCGGCCCATAGATGTGAACAGCGGTAGGAAATCAGCCTATCATGAAGACTGCTGACTGTCAGTGGGAGGAAACCCACACAATTCCACTCTTATTGATGCTTCTATAAAAACACACAAGCTCCTCAGATTGAATGTAAGTGTCAATCGAGTTGTGCGTTACGAATTATGTGATCAAGAGCAATTCTCCCTGATGATCAAACCATTTCAGAGAGAGTTTGGGGGTGGAGGACGATCACAGAAATACTTGCACAGTTCCCATAAATCCCTCCGCACAGGCATGGCAACAGTAGCTGCATAGCAACTGGTTGCTAAAGAGACGTGAAAGTGTGAGCCGCCGAAAGGCTGATTTACTTATTTGGCAAGTGAGCCGTGCAACAGTGGAATTCCCAAATGACTGGTAAAAGGCTCCGGTTGCTATGGTGACCTCATGGAAGTGATGGAGCTCTGGCATGTGCTTCCATCCCATCATACAGGATCGCAGCAGACACAACAAGCTGTTCGAAACACCGTAACTAATTGTATTGATTGGCCAATAATCTGGTAGAGTACATGAGAGAAGATTCAGTGCCCATAGCTACTCTTTCTTTACTTAAAGCAAAAGTTGTTGACCCTGTAGAGTAGTGTGTCTCAGACGACAACTGCAAAAGTTTACACTCATATTTTTCAACAAAAGATTGATTGAACTATCAAAATTTTACATTACACACACACACACAAATAAATAAATATATAAATAAAATTAAAAATTAAAGTAAACTTTTAGGAATTTATTTACAGTGTGATTCCCTAAAACAACTCTTGTGAGCCAGTTATTTTCATGAAAAAATTTTTAAAAATATGAGTTTCTTTTATAAGTAAAAGGGAAATTATATCTGAAATATACTCAAATGGATCTGAATCAAATCAGACCGAGACCTTGTGAAATGGAATTAAATCAGATTGGAAAGAGCTCAAATAAATTGACTAAAAGCCTTATGTTGAGCAGCAGCGGCTGATGGGGCTGAAACACATCCAATAATTTCAGCAAATGCTAAACAGTGAAAGTTCCAAGAAAAAAGGTAACTGAAGGAAAAACTGACCTGACAGATGTCAAACTGTCCTGAGAGTTTCGCTTCAACACTCCTATTACAGTTTTCAAGTAATAATGAAGACCTTAACTAGATTAGATTGATGATTCAGGTGTGTTTCATTAGAATTGGAGCTAAACTCTGTTTTTGACATTCCTGCAGTATATTATACAGATCCATTCAGAATTACTAAACACCGCAAAATACAAATGAAAAGTAAAAACACTCTGAATGTGTGGAAACTCCTCCAGAACGCACTTCTTCAGCGAGTATCCATTATAAAACACTCATCAGACATGCAAACATATTGAAATGTGCTTGTATAAAAATACAGTGTGCCGCAATTACAAGAGTTTATTACAAGAGTCCCAATCCGGGGACAATCACTTAAAATAATAATAATTTAAAGATTAATTTGAAAATAATATTATAATGTTGTGTAATCAATAATACAATAGACACAGCCAGTTTTACTCATTGAAAGATTTATTTGTGATAAAATAATTACTTTATAATTGTATTAGAGTCTTACACACATGCTATACAGTTAATCTGAGTCGTGCATTAATTTGAGTGCTGACAGCTATTATGGGAATGGAGCGCAGGAGATGCAGGTAACTTGATCTTGACCCTTAAGAAACTTTCATTAATGCCGTCACATAACAAATCTGCTTCAAATATAAAATTACATGGATTGCTAATTACAACATCAAAATAAAATTGTAAAGCCTGTACAAATACTAGAAATCGTGAATATAAATAATTGGGAATCATGTAAAACAGTGCACATTTAATTGATCTATTATAACATTTATGCAGTTTTGTTCACTTGGCTGTTTACTTATAAATGTCCAGAAATTTGTCAAGTTTTTCGTCAGCTGTGTCTTTTTTAATTATATGATGCCATTGCTGATCGTGGTTTCGAGTATCGATACATCTGCCCTTTACGGGGAACACGAGAACGCACAGTAATCTTAAACAACTTAATCCAGATATTTTAATCAGATCTGCAGATTCGTTTGAAGAACCAAATTAGCAAGAGATCAGTTCTGTCAGGACCACTATCGTCAAAGATAACTTACAATTAGCATACATTTTAGGTTGGGGGTATGGTTCTGTTCTGGGCAACACTCCCTGCAGCCTAGCATGGATAGGAGCAGGGAGACCATAAATAACCCCCCTAGGGTAAACTGAACAGAACCAACATTAATGATTAATGTAGCAGATATCATCAATGTTCTAAGTGATTATTTTATATATCAACATAATTCAGTGGTCTGACTCAAGAAGAAATATCCAATGCCAAGTCCTGACTGGACGAGAGGAGGAGCTGGGGATGGAGGTGGGTGATTAGCTCCTGAGCAAAGACATAGCTGCTGAATAATGACTGAAAGGACCTTATAAAGGGAATTATGATTGGCGTCGTATTCCTATAGGTAGACGTGGATCAGCTGAGTGTCAGCTGATGCGAGCTTGACTAATGTGACATGCCAAAACTAATGCTACGCTCCATTTATCACGCTTAGAAGATCTGGCATCTTTCGAATCATCTCAGATGTATTAAGTGAGGTATGAAGAACTTACCAGGGCCTTGTTTGATCCTTGCTCAGGTATGAAGCAGTCATTAATGTGCACTTTGAAAGTTTATACTCAATATGTTTTTATATGCACTTAATGGGTAGTTGATAATTATGAATTTTAAGTTATGTAAAAATTAATTTTAAAAAAATAATATAAAGCAAGTTTGTTTTACTTCTAATTAAAAAAATTCAAATTAATTTCAATTCGTTTGAGCTAATAAAATTGCATGTGTAATATAAGATGTAAAATTTTTTAAATAGTTTTAGATGGACTACGCCGCTCTGTAGGACATGTCACTGCTTGACTTTTAATGTCAAATACTCTTATTTATCTTTTATAGACATCTTTTCCAACTATGAAGTCGGCAATATGTTGGGTCAAGGAGGACTTGGAGACCTTGAGGTATCTTTTTTATTTATTTTACTTAGCTAGTAATTTCTTATCTTCATCCCTTTGCATTTATTGCAAGTCCTTCTGGTGTGTTATGTCCAGTGTTTAGAGCAATTGACCTTTTTAAACTGTCAGATGAACCAAATATACTCTACATGGTTTTTTTATTCATGCATGGAATTTATATTTACAAACTTTACATGTCTGTATTAATGATTGCAATGATATGACCTCTACACGTTAATTGAAAATATTTCTCACACAAATCAAATTCTTCTTTCTTTTGTTGATCAGGTGGCAGTGAAGTTCGTCAAGAAATCAGAGGATATGAAATACATCAACTTTGTAAGTAGACTGCGCTTTCTATATTTCGTCGCTGTATTCAGTATTTGGGAATCCTAACGATCATAAAAACTGTTCTTCCTTTAGCCTGAACATCTTCCATTGGAGGTCGCTCTTTTAATCCTCGCGAATGAGGGCCCCAGAGTTCCCCAGATAATCCAGCTGCTGGACTGGAAGGATCTGGGTGAATACTACATCATGGTTCTGGAGAGGCCCGTTCCCTGTGAGGACTTGCTTGATTTTGCGCAGCGCCACGGAGGCAGAATCGACGAGGAGTTGGCTCAAGTTATCATGCGGCAGGCAACTCAAGCCGCTTATATGAGCTGCCAGCGTGGAGTGCTGCACCGGGACATCAAACAGCAAAACCTGTTGATCAACAAGGACACCCTAGAAGTCAAACTAATTGACTTTGGGTGCGGCGACCTCCTTCAAAGCGCGGCCTACACTACATTCATGGGTAAGTATTGAAGCCATAGAACAGGAATCACTCAAGTATCACGCTAACGGACACCTAGACAAAATGCAGTACTAGTAATGCAATGCACATAACAAAATCTCTTTCTTACAGGCACACGAATGTACTGTCCACCCGAATATCTATCACAGGGCAAGTACCACGGGGAGCCAGCGACAGTATATTCATTGGGAGTGCTCTTGTTCTCGCTAGTATGCGGGACATTTCCAGACAGACACGACAAGATTATGATCGATCTGAACCGTTGGTTCATAGCTGGCTTGTCACAAGGTGAGATTTTCATGACAACGAAGGAAGCAGATTGTAGTTCTAAATCATACACAAGAGAACAAAGAAAGAAGACGGGCAACAGAAAAGTGTAAATAATGCAGGATTGTTTTTCAGATTTTTAACCTCTGGTCATGTTGTAAAGTTTACAGTAAAATGATGAAGGTATGAAGTTACAGGTAATAATCAGTTGTCTCTCCTGTCTTTCTGCACAGAGTGCTGCCAACTGATCTGCTCTTGCCTGCAGCATGATCCAAAAAAGAGACTCGACTTGGGCAAGATTCTGCACCATGAATGGTTTAAGGTACTGAAGTAAAAATATTTTAAGAGATTAATATAAATTATGAAGATTCTGAAAGCCTTTTGTTGGTTATATACTCAATCCTCATACATATTAATGATTAGTTGTAACAGTAGGAAGACACTCCAGGAAGTTTCTAAGTCAAAATATGGCTAAATAATAAACCTGATTTTTGCTTTGGTTTCAGGGCACAAATATGAAGACAACTGGCATATAGTGGCCATGTTCCCCGTCACATCCAGCCCAGGTTGGCTCATCATTTTTTTGGGGCTTGCTCCATTTCCATCCTTACTAGCCCAAAAAAAGAGTAATAACAGAATAAGAAAATAATAACACAAAGTTATGTTCTTATATAGAAGAACATACCTTTGTGTTGTTATATATATATATTAAGTAAAATACACTCTTTAAGAAAAATGGTTCTAAACAGTAAAAAATTGGGGTTCTTCGTCTTGTAACAATAGCAGAACCCTTTTTGGTGCTAAAAAGAATCCTTAATAGAACCCTATAAAGAACCATGTTTTGATAGTGCTATATAGGATTGTAATGGTGTTCATTTGTTTTGTAATGGTGTTTTAAAATTACTTCTTTTTTTAAAGTTTATTTGTAATTTTATTTTAATATTATTATATATCTTACATATCCCTACATCTTCCTCCTTATAATATCATGTAGCCTCTATTAAGGTTTAACGTTAAAAAAAAAAACATAAAAAAACATAAAAATTTTTAAAAAAATACATGAAATATAAATAAATAAATACCTCCTCTGTCGGCGCTACAAACATGTCCACTCCCCATTTCAGCATTAAAGGTTTCCTCAATATATATATATATATATATACACACTTCACCGTACAATAACCTGCACATTTACAATGTTTATTATTATGCCTCATGATATTTTTGCAGATTTCTACCTTATGATGCCACTTGTACTGTTATGATCACTGGCCATATAATGCACCTATACTGTGTTTATACTTTATACTACATTTTAGAAAACATACAAAGTTTTAGTTCACATACTTAAAGCTGTGGGCCATCAGAC
The DNA here is from genome assembly GCF_001515645.1 of Sinocyclocheilus grahami. Classification (NCBI taxonomy): domain Eukaryota; kingdom Metazoa; phylum Chordata; class Actinopteri; order Cypriniformes; family Cyprinidae; genus Sinocyclocheilus; species Sinocyclocheilus grahami. The sequence goes on along the minus strand of NW_015505981.1, from coordinate 416,292 downwards.
AAGACACATTTTTGGGCAGAGACTCTCCATCTTCCCTTATTTGCTTGATAAGTAACACAAGAGTCAAGAGGTGTCTCTCCAGAACCAAAGAAAGCCAAATAAAAGGACACATTTTTAAATAGACATGGTTACTCTAAAACTTGCTCCAGTAAGATAATTGCCACTGTTGTCTCTGTAGGTCATATTTTAAGATGAAGTGCAGAGACATCAAACACAAATGCAAAAATAATGACTGTTTTCAGACAAGTTTCAAGCACACTCCCCTTTGCCACTAATCACCCCAAAGTCACATTATTGGATGAGCTAACATTATGTGCATTTGCATGCACTTTAAAAGTCCAATTTCAGACCGAAGCAATAATTTATCCTTTTAAAAACACCCGAGTCCAACTCAAATCTTACCAGTCTGTTTTTAATTATAAAGTTTACATGAAATGAGAATTAACCCTATTTTTAACATGCTGTTACAGATTTTACTGTGAACAATAAATGTTTCATTGTTTTAAGTATTTGTAATGTTTAAATGTCATAACTGGATCTTGCAGTGAAACTCCAGACTTCTCTCTGGTGACGCATGCTGATCATTTAGTCCGCTTAATTCCACCCCTGCAAGCTCATGTGCACCACGCCCACATCTCAACATCCAATCAACAATCGATGGATGTTACACTTGAATGTACGTCACAATACGGAAGAAAAGAAGCGTTGCTACTTATGCTTGCAGTGAAACTCCAGACTTCTCTCTGGTGACGCATGCTGATCATTTAGTCCGCTTAATTCCACCCCTGCAAGCTCATGTGCACCACGCCCACATCTCAACATCCAATCAACAATCGATGGATAGAACCAAGTCTCCGCCCTACATTTTTTCTTGTTCAATAATCCGTTACACTTGAATGTACGTCACAATACGGAAGAAAAGAAGCGTTGCTATTACATTTCATCACTACTTTAACTACTTTTTGCAAATAATATCAGCATTTCACTTGCTTCTTCCACCAACTATGTTTTCATTTTTCCACTGATCTTGTTGAAATGTATTATGGGATTTCCTTCTCCATTAGGAAGACATGCAGTGCTGCCTGAGAATCTGCCAGATCGAGGCTTAGTATGGTCAAATGAAACAATACCAAGTTAAAGCTTGTATAACAACAATCACCATCTTATTTCAGTCTTGCCCTGAGGTCTTATAAAAGAGTAAAGACTGACAGCAGGGGCCAGCTGACCTCTATGCTAATTAGGACTGTTTGTACTTCCCAATTAGCACACTTACGCATTCTTCTATGCCGTTGCACCTAAAAAGCCTGGATGATGCACTTAATTAACTGAAAAAAAGAAGTGTGGAATGTTGGCCACTTCATGCACTCAACAGTCACAGCTTTAATTACCATATATATAATTCATATACTAGATGGTTGAGTACACAGTGCATAGATTAAGTGAAGAGTGTCATCATTTGGGACACAACTTGTCAAACTAACTTAACCAACTTATTTTTTTGGATTCTAATGAGGACAATCTACTTTATGTAATTGACTTATTTTACTAGATACAGTAGAAAATATTATTGAATTACTTTATCTGTTTAAGATTGTGTGCTCATTGTGAAGAAGTGCGATGGGAAGAAATCATTGCATAATGAAATGTGAATGGCAAGTTCCTCTTTCATTTTCATGTTTTATCGTTACATTGTACGTTTACAAGAGAATTTAGAGCGAAATCTTATATGGACCTTATATTTACAGTGTTATCACCTTATATATGTCTTATATCTGTACTCTAGCTGTAATCTGTTCTTCACATGTCATATTTCTGACTTCAACACATAAAAGCATCAGACGGATTTGGTCTTGGTGATGTGGATCAGGGTGACATACGCAAAGTCCATGATACTCTGGCCTGAAATCCCTGTTATTCCTGTCAGCTCCTCCACTACCTGCAGTACACACGAACCAAACTCACTAGAATCCTTTGAGACTGGCACGTTTGAAGCAAGTAATAAATATTTAAATACACTTCATGGTGACTGACAGAGTCATGATCTAGATTCAGGAGCTGTACCTTTTCCCATGTTGAGATATGATGAATGAAGGCGGCCACAGCAATGACTCCCACTCCCAGAAGCATGAAGTCCTCGGTCACCGACACAAACTTGGCTCTGTTACAAACACAAAATATATTTCCTATTCCTATGGCTATGGCAGATTTAACCATAAAACAGTGTGACGTTTACCTCGGAATGAGTTATGGCCTTGTTGAAGATAAATTGTGTAATTCACACACCACCAAACAGCAAATTTATTAACTAGATTTACATAATGTGAGCACAATACACACCGCTGATGGTCGAGAGTTGTGGGTAATGCTATGTGGAGGTAATTTATCATGTTGCTAGGCGGTCGCTCACCTGAAACTCATATTATTGGTTGAACCAAAAGTTAGACCTGAGAAATATTTTAAAGTGCCAGCGTTTGCATTTTTCAGTGGCCTGTTACACAAAGCTAGTTAAACTAATTCTGAGTGATTCTCAGTAAACAGTGGTTTACTGAACAAATTACTCTCTTTAAATAAATTCAGTTATAACTAAAATTCTCTAAACTAGCCATTTTACATTTAGCCTAAGGTTACAATTAACAACAAAGCCCAAACTACCTCGGAATGAGTTATGGCCTTGTTGAAGATAAATTGTGTAATTCACACACCACCAAACAGCAAATTTATTAACTAGATTTACATAATGTGAGCACAATACACACCGCTGATGGTCGAGAGTTGTGGGTAATGCTATGTGGAGGTAATTTATCATGTTGCTAGGCGGTCGCTCACCTGAAACTCATATTATTGGTTGAACCAAAAGTTAGACCTGAGAAATATTTTAAAGTGCCAGCGTTTGCATTTTTCAGTGGCCTGTTACACAAAGCTAGTTAAACTAATTCTGAGTGATTCTCAGTAAACAGTGGTTTACTGAACAAATTACTCTTTCTTTAAATAAATTCAGTTATAACTAAAATTCTCTAAACTAGCCATTTTACATTTAGCCTAAGGTTACAATTAACAACAGAGCCCAAACTACCATTTAATTACTATTTATTTTTAAATATAACAAGCAACACTCAACTTTTAAAAAAAATATTATGCAAACATGTAAATTACACATAATGCAGTTTTTAAATTAACTTCTAAATTATAAAAATTATATTTGTTGTTGAAATAGATTCATTTACACAGTGCCTCTCATAACTAGTTTCATAACAGATTTATTTAAACATACAGTAAATAATTAAGACATCACATAACAGGTAAAGTAAATTAAACGCTTTGTGACATTTTGTTTCCAAGCTGTTTTTTATTGTCGTCTTTCTGATTGAGCGATTACATGAGGCATGAGATGTTCTTTCATGTTTATTTCATGTTAAAACTAGTAGTAAAGAGGACGAGACGATCGCGCTGCCGTTTGAACTGAGGCGCTTATACAGCGATCGGTTTGCGCCGCATCAAAACGGCATTTATTGTTTGAATTTCCTGAAAAAAGGACATAATTTGAAAGATGAGACTTTGTTTCTTATCAAAAGTACAATATATAAAACTGGAAGCTTTCAATTAAGTTCCGCTGTGCAGTGGTTAAAACAACGCTGTATTTGTTCAGTACACATGCGTACTGAACTGAAAGACCCGTACCGAAAATAGTGTTGTCAAAAGACCCGGTACTTCGGTACCAAATCGGGTTCGGTACTAAAAAAATTTTAATGTTACGGTACCAGGTTTTTTTAAGTACCGGTGATAGTACCCGGTCAACCCGGTTCTTGATGCGCTATCCGAAAGGTGCACAGATGCGCTCTCTTCATAAAAGCACTGAGACGTGGCGACATCAAAATGAGGAAACACACCAAACTAACAAAACACTTTAAAGACAGACACCCAGATCAAATGAAAGAGTTCAAGCAGGTAAGTTTCATTTTAATTTTTAATATTTAGATCTTCTCAGTGTTTCCCATACATTGATTTATTTGTGGCGGCCCTCACACAATATCAAAACTGACCGCCACAAATAGATTTTCCAAAAGGCTTTGACTTCATTGAAACAAGTCAAAACCCGGTGAGGGTGTTTTTTATATCTCTGTATTTCTGAAGGAAACCGAATGTCTTCAGAAAATTATGGATGTCATTTTGAATGTCGGATTGAAATGAACGCTGTTATTAGAGCAGTTAATCGTTAGCATAAGCGTGGCTAACGCTAATATAATGAGCATTAGAATTAAGTTTCTTTATTAACTATTTAGTGCTCCTATAACTTTTATTAGGGTAAAAAAACAGGAGGACATGATGATATTTACTATTTTTACACACCAGAGGCTTTTAAATGAATTGTGAATCTAAAATATGCATATTAGAGAATGTACAAATGGTTAACATTGTTTGTGTCATATCAGCCAGAAAAGCAGTTCAGGGCTTTTTTTAGTTTTTTTTTTAGCCAACTTAGTCGTTATTCTTGGCTGAATAACTCTAGAAGGTTTTCAAAAGCCCTTTAAAATTAAATATGTACACAGTTTGGATTAAATGAAAGTATAGTCACATTTTTTAATTAGCATGTTTTTGCGTTTTGCTTTGGTACCGAGAACCGTGGATTTTCACTGGTATTGGTACCGAATACTGAAATTTTGGTACCGTGACAACACTAGTATGAATACGTGTACCGTTACACCCCTAATATATGTGTGTGTGTGTGTGTGTGTGTGTGTTAGCAGCAAAAGCTGGACAATTAAATCTCTACATTTTTTTTAAGTGGTTTAATTTGAGCAAGAGATCCAGGGGTAGTGGTTTCATTGCATCTGAAATATGTCACTTTGCTCACAGCTGATTGGTCCAGTTTAGGTTTGTGATCTCTTACCAGAATAAAACCTGCTCCGGACCAGGTTAACTATATAGCACAAGTTACCGCGACAATGAACACAATATTCTTGAACCCAAACAGCCACTTTGTTCAAACTAATTCAACTCAGTGGTCACTAGGACACAGGAATGGCATATTTGTAGTTTTTTCTACACATTAAGCTGGAAGGAGAGAGCATCTGAACCACAATTACATAATTCACCTTTAAAAACATTAGGGGGAACAGCAGAAAATATGGGGAATCCTAAAAATAAAACCCTGTACCTTTGTTCATGGGAAGGACTGGAGCATCCAGTGGCAGATTTGAGCAATGAGTTGTAGATTGTCTCCCTCTGCAGGTAAATGAACTGCAGTACACGCACACACAGCTGATGTAGTTGAGCAACAGGGACACTTGCATCATTATGGCCTGTGTAAATGCACAAAACACTGTGATTAAGACCATTTGAGTTATGTGCAATCTAAATTTATAGCTGATACCGGAGAAACACACTACTTACCCAGCACTTCCAAAAGGGTCTCCACGTATGTTAAAGGATTGGGGACATTTAAATTAAAGTTGAGAGTTTTTAAAACGAGAATCTCAGAGACCAAGAGCTGCTCTTTGGAGCAAGGGTAACCGACTGCCTGCAGAAATCTCATGGCAATGTCATTGTTAACAACCTAGACAAACACAAATAGAACCGATCACATAATAACGCATGGAATGTTCGTTACGTTCTAATTTATGAAATAAACATACATTGGAGTACAGGTCCAGTTTGCTGGCTATCTGAACGCTTGAGAGGATGGAGAGAAAGAACTTCTTCTTGAGTGTTTGGAAGATGAGCTCCTCAAATTTTCCTGTGTCCTCAGATGATGCTACTTGACCTTTCTGGCTGCGGATTAGATGTTCAATATATTTGGCCATAAACCTAGAGCATGGCAAAGGGAAGTTGTTTTAAACAGGTTTACAGTGAATAATGCTCTTTCAAGATTCTTTAACTACCTCTCCAGTATTTCGATTGCCTGGTATCCAACCGCAGGATTCAGTCCCAGCTCCTCACAGAGATGAAACACACACTCTGCGGACAGAATAAACAAGGGTGATAATACATGAACAATTGGTTGGTCTATTAGTAAAATCGGTTGACTTGAGCCATCGGTGTTGCATTAAATCCCAGTGGTGACCATTCAAAAATGGAAAAAAAGCACTTTTCAAGTTTCTTCTCCAAAGTTTGCATCCCTGTAACTCAAGAAGTTTTAAAGATATCTTAATGCCCTTTAAAATTTTGGGTCTTAACAAACGTTCCTTTTGGCATCTTCATTTTTAAGGCTCTATATCCGGGCTGGGCGACTTCGGTCCTAAAGGGCCACTGTCCTGCAGAGTTTAGCTCCAAACCTAATCAAACCCACAGCATTATTGGAATCGCAATCTGGCTCCAGGAGGAAATTGCTGAATTGTACACATTTTCAGTGGCCAAAAAAAACAAATGTGGGTCACTTTGCATACAGATGATACTTTTTTTTCTTTTAAAGAGGACGGTCTGAAGAACAAATAATGTTGAAACTAGAAATGTATCTGGTTTCCCGTCTATCAGAACAATAGCGCAGAACATACCTCTCCGAGCGCCATAAATATACTTTTTCTAACGTTGTGTGCATGTCACTCAAGTAGTATTAAATTTATCTCAATATTCTTTTTGATTATCTTAGCTATATTCCTAGTAAACGTTTCTTTTTGAATCTTCATTTTCAAGGCCCTTTACAGTTCAGTCCCAGAGATATGGGGATTTCGGCTCCATGTGAAGATTGTTGAATATTACCCATTTTCAGTGGTCGAAAAACAAATGTTGGTCACTTTGTGTATATATATATATATATATATGTATATCTATATACAGCTGATACTTATTGTATTTAAAGGGGAATATCTAAAGAAGAAATAATGTTGAAACTATAACTGTAGCTTGTTGCCGAATCTCTGGTGACAAAACAGTGGATTAATCAATAAATATACATCTGACATTTAATATTTTGGCTTAAAAAAATATTGACAAAATCAAAAGTTTCTGAAATTTGGTTGATTTGGAACTATCATAATAGTTATGTTTGCTAAAACAATTAAACATTGTTATTTATATTACTATCATTATTTACATCAAAATAAAAGTCTCTCTTGCCACAATAATCTGTCAAACAAGAAAAGTTATCGGGCCGATTATTTGAATACATCTGCGATATACCGCCCTTGGCTTCGCGATATATCGGCGGACCACAAAGTCATGTTAAGAACATTGTTTATAAATATTTTAATCATTCACTAACATATTACAGTATGCTTCACATTACTGTGGTACTGCCATCTGATACCAAACCCCTGACATATCACACTAGCCAACATTATAAGCTAACTTAGTTTAAAGCCAACAACACTCACCCACTATCCTCCTTTCTTTCAGACATCCACAGAGATCTGACACGCTCTCCAAGTTGGATTTGTTTCTGTTGTTGAGGTTGGACAGAATATCGGTTAAAATGTCTAAAGACACCTCTCCAAACCTCGGGTTCATCGGTTCTCTGGTGTGCAGTGAAAACATAGTACTTCCCGCCATTTGTTAGTAAAGATTAATCGTCACAACAACGAGCTGGAAATGTTCGTTTTGCTCCAGAAAGCCAAATCCCCTCAGGATCAGCACGGTTTTTTATTATTATTATTATTTTTATATATATATGCCGATGTATAATTTTTAAGACTTTATAACAGACATGCAAATATATTCGGGAGGAATTCCAATTAAATTATTTTTTCGAAATTTCTTAATTAAGCACTACAACGACGACTGTGATTGGCCAATTTTGAGAGGCGTTGAGAAAAGTAACAGGAACCACGTGATAACACCATCAACGTATTGGTTGTTTAAAAGTGGCACTTTTATTATTTTTTTTAAATGAATACATTTCTTCTAGGGCTGTGGTCATAGACCCCAACTACAATATGCAGGAATACAAGAAATATAACATCACTACAATAACTGAAGTAATTTATTGTATTGTATTTATACCTGACCGTATCTACATATGCTGCCAGTTCAACAACCACGCTTCACAGTCAGCTGGTCAAAGATGAATTAAAATTAGTTGATGTAAAATAAACTAAATAATTAATAAAGCTACATTTAAACTAGCATCAAATTATTCCCCTCAACAACTTGTAAAGCGACGGGCTGCGCAGATCTTGCAAAAAAAATAATAATAATAAAGAAAGAGACGGACTGCGCAAACTCGACGCAGCATTGATTTGCAAAATAACCGTGTTACGTCACGAAAACAGCGCTTCAAACATGGCGGACAAGAGCAGTCAAGGGGAGCCCAGACCTGAAGCCCAGTTTGCGAAGAGAATAGATCCTGCAAAGGAAATTCTGACCAGAGAACAGCTGCAGTTCATCCGACAAGTGGAGCTGGCGCAGTGGAAGAAGAACGCAGTCAAGCTCCGAGGACGAAACGTTGCGACAGGACTCGCTATCGGCGCTGTAGTTCTCGGCATCTGTATCCTTTACAGCGCTGTTACACAAGGTTATGGCAGCAGTACAGTGCGTTACAGTAAAGTACAGAGCCTGCTGAGCTAGTGAGGATGTTCTGCACGGCTGTGGTGATGAATGATAGCAATATTAGTTAAGTTAAGGTGCATTATTAAGTTACATGATCAGCCAGCGTGACCCGTGCTGAAGTCACGATGAGCAAGTCAAACTCTTCAATATGTTTACTGATGCTGTTAACTAATAGCTTACACTTGTACTGTTAGCAGGTCAAAACAAACACTAGAAGCTTAAAGGGGTCATATGATGCGATTTCAAGTTTTCCTTTCTCTTTGGAGTGTAACAAGCTGATTGTGCAGAGATAAGATCCCTGAAGTTGCAAAGACTAAAGTCTCAAA
>NW_015505981.1:355815-405963 GCF_001515645.1 Sinocyclocheilus grahami | reverse complement strand
GTGTGTGTGTGTGTGTGAGAGAGAGAGAGAGAGAGAGAGAGAGAGAGAGAGAGAGAGAGAGAGAGATATATATCACATCACATCACATCACATCACAGGGGAGTCAGCTGTCTTAACCGTGGCTTGTGTACTGCAAACACATATTCATCACTGTGTCTGTCACGCGGCTCTGTTCCCCTTTCGGGCTCTGTCTTTACATTTATTTTGAAAGATGAAGCTCGCGATTATGGTAAGGGGCGTTACATTTCCGACGAGTGCTTGCGGTGTTCGGCCAATCACAATGCACTGGGTCAGCTGGCCAATCAGAGCAGACTGCGCTTGTCGGAAGGAGGGGCTTTGTAGAAAACGAAGCGTTTGAGAGAGGCGGGGCATAGAGGACCTACAATAATGTACAGTGTTTGAAAAATAATGTGTTTTTGTAACATTAAAGCATGTCAACATATTCTGTTACACCAAATAATGATCTTTAAAAAAGCATCATATGACCCCTTTAACCTTTTTAATGAAAATATACTATTTTGGTTCTCATAATAGTTTTACTTCAATATGCTGCATTTTGAGCAGATTTCACCGTACTAAACCATATTTAGCTCATTTATTTCCTTTTAAAAATAATATTAGAAAAAGCTTATTTCAGAAAAAGCATTTTGAGAAGGTAAAAACTTTTAATGAGGGGGATGTACAAATGAAGTATTACCAGAATTAAAGGAATAGTTCACCCAGCAATTACAATTGTGTTATTTACTCACCCGCAAGGTGTTCCAAACCTGTATGGCTTGCTCTTTTTCTTTTTTTGGGAACACAAGAGATGATTTGAAGAATGTTGGTAACCAAACAGTTGCTGGTAGCCATTGACTTCCATAATATGGGGGAAAAAAATACTATGGAAGTCAATAGCTACCAGCAACATTCTTCAAAATGTCTTTTGTGTGATAGAACTTTAATTTCTGGGTGCACTATCCCTTTAACTCTCGTCAGACTGTTGAGATATCTATTTGCCTTCACCAGCCTCCAAAGATGGCTACACTTTCTACTCCGTATCCCAAGAAAGAGTCATGGATGAAATAGATGAAGAAGCCAGAGCTGCAAAACTACAGGCTCCGAAGACCGGCGCCAACTGAACTGAATGAACTTTATCTTCAGGAAGTGTCTACATTGACAACAGGAGCCTGACAAAACTGGCATGACGCAGATGACGCCAGCAGAGGGCGCCACATCTATTTAAACCAGGGCGGGGTAACTTCGCACCAACCCTGATCAAACTCACCTACCTGTAGCTTTCTAGTGATCTCGAAGACATTGATTAGCTTGTTCAGGTGTGTTTGATTAGGGTTGGAGCTAAACTCTCCAGGACCGAAGTTACCCAGCCCTGGTTTAAAGTCTCTTATTCGACCCAAGACTCAATATTTAACCGATATAAGGAGAAATCCTTCGTTTTTGCCCAAGCTAAATTCTACATGATTACTATAAAAATGTGTTTCTGGGATGCAGTTCATGGAATATGTTAGTGTTGACTGAATGTCGTCATATTCCTTGTTGTATTATGAATATTAATTCTGCTACTGGTGATATATTGCTTTGAGTGCAAATACATAATCAGAGTGAGATTCATTTAAAGAAAGTTTTGTTTATGTTTGTCTTTTTTATGGACACACAATAAAATGATACTGCAGTGTCTAAAATGAATACTCAACCCACAGTCATCTTTATATTTATTGACTTTAATGTACAAATATGATTTAGAATATACTACATTATCATCATAAGATAGAGAAGGCACAGCATGGAAGTGTTGCATTGCACATCGAAGCGATCAGTATAATGAAGCATGAAGTCACATTTCTCTCAATCTAAAACACATTGGCTGTGTTTGTGTCTGTAGCTGATTTGCTTGTTCACTGCACATATAAAGGCATTCATATGATTTTTCACAGTTTTTAATGAGCCGTGAATGGATCTTAGGTTGTCATATTCAATGACAATGACCCTCAAACTCATGGAAAGGTGTAATGCATCAAGACAGAAACCCAACTGAAAGCACAAAGCCAATTTGTTTTATACATCATTAACATCTTTACTGTAAATAACATCCATTTCTGCTCGTTCATATTCTGAATCCCTCTTTAACATCATGCAAGTCGGTATCTCATAAGTTCATTATGAAATAAACAGTGATTTCACCATATATTGTACATAATGTTTCCACACTAAAACTACAGAAAGCATAAATGTTGGCTTTGTGGAAAATCTGATCATACTCTGTTAATATTACAATGAAGATAACGAATGCACTTTTATTGACCGCCCTTTGTAAACATCGGCAATCAATCATTTATTAATGACTCTACTGTAGCGTCACAAATGGGACTTTGAACTTCACACCAAAGTGCAGTGTGCATTTTGCATCCATCTTGAACTTTATGGCTGATTCTTGCTTTAATTTTTGGTGCAATTCGTATATTGAAGGAATATGTCGTGCAAAAATGAAAATTTGCTGAAAATGTACTCATCCTCAGGCCACCCAAGATGTAGATGATTTTGTTTCTTCATCAGATTTGGGGAAATGTAGCATTGCATCACTTGCTCACCAATGGATGCTCTGCAGTGAATGGGTGCCGTCAGAATGAGAGTCCAAACAGCTGATAAAAAACATCACAATAATCCACAAGCAATCCACACCACTCCAGTCCATCAGTTAACATCTTGTGAAGTGAAAAGCTGTGTGTTTCTAAGAAACAAATCCACGACAAGACATTTTAACTGTAAACTGTCACTTCTGTAAGCCTCATTCTGACGGCACCCATTCACTGCAGAGGGTCCATTGCTGAGCAAGTGATGCAATGCTGCATTTCTCCAAATCTGATGAAGAAACAAACTCATCTACATCTTGGACGACCTAAGGATGAGTACGTTTTCAGTGAACTATTCCTTTAACATCACCATATTAGGTCAGTCACATTCAGACTGATAAAAGACAATAAAATATATATATATGTATGTAAATGTATATAAACATAGACTTCAAGGTTAAGAAGTTCTACATCTCCATGGATGAAAATCTCAAAGCTGGCATAATCAATGCAACAATTATATATATCCCACCCACCCTAAATCTTTTTTTTTTTTATATCATTGTTTTTATTCACATTTAGAATATAAAAGAGACCCTATCAGATAATAGCAGAAATATTTCTGGACCGGATCTACAGAGTTCATGCTGATTATTGCGTGATGATTTGGAGTTTCTACAGCGCAAACACAGGCAGTAGAACAGAAACAGCAGGACATCTGATGTCCAGTAGTGGACTGTTGATTCAGATGTTTGCCCGTTCAGCAGGTCCAGGCGGTTTTTAGAAAGTGCAAAGAGACAGTCGAGAGTCAAACTCAGTGCTGAGCCTTTAGAGAGAACGTCACAGCATCATAAAACAGCAGAGTCCCGCCAAACCATTGGCTCTTCACAGAATTAAGCAGACTTAATTAGTGCATTTGCACTAGAAATGCGCCTTCTGACACCAACGCTGGATTCACACAGCATATTATGCTTAGGAAACTGTACATTATATATAACAAACCCAATCTGTCCAGTTCAGGCTATGAGGATATGACTGGATCGTGTCTCTGTTTCTCGGTGGCTGGTTGTTCAGAGTTTGGTGTGGTAAGAGCAGTCATGACTGGATGAGGTAGTCTGATGTACGTAGTCCCGCCAATGTACCAGGCTAAGGATTCTTACTGATACGGAAACAGAAGAGAGAATCATTATAAGAGTTTACCAAGAGCTGATTTATGCATAGATCAGATTTAAAGGGATAGTTCACCCAAAAATGAAAATGTGATGTTTATCTGCTTACCCCCAGGGCATCCAAGATGTAGGTGACTTTGTTTCTTCAGTAGAACACAAACAAAGATTTTTAAGTCAAACCGTTGCAGTCTGTCAGTCATATAATGGAGGTGAATGGAATCACGGCTTTGAGAGTCATAAAACATACACAAACAAAACCAAATGAAACCCTGCGGCTCGTGACGATACATTGATGTGTAAAGACACAAAACGATTGGTCTGTGCAAGAAACTGAACAGTATTTATATAGTTTTTTACCTCTGATTTTCATCGCAATGTCCAAACTGTCCTGAGCGTGTTCTCAACAGCCGGCGTGGGACGCGTCTTCTTCTTCTTCTTGCTTTACGGCGGATCGCAGACTTATTAGTGCATTACCGCCACCTATCTCTCAAATGGACCATTGACACTTCTAATTGAGATTGTAGATAGCGTGTCAATGCTCCATTTGAGAGATAGGTGGCAGTAATGCACTTACAGTGGGTACGGAAAGTACCATGTTTCATGAGTATTAAAGACAGATATGTTTGAATATCTCTGATTTAAGCTTCAACAGCAAAAAGGCTGTTGAAGTCAGAAAGATCCAATTCTGTGGATTTGTTCAAAACTGCCGGTTTTGAATCATTTCAATCGATTCATTCTTTGTAGCATTTTAACCTAGTTAACATCTTACAATAAACTATTATATTGGTGCATATGAATGAAAATATGTTTTTTGAACTCTTTCTTGTGTTCATTTAGTGAAAGACGAGGAAAAAAATATATGCCTTGATCATTTTTAACAATCCTGAATCTACTTGGTAAACATTCTGTCTGGTAGAAATGATGGTTCCTCTGCAATAAAGACAGAAATATCTAGATTTATATTCAATTTCATTCAAATGTTCACAAATATCAGCACTATTTGCAATGGTAAACGAATGTTGCATTATTACTGCTAAATAAATAAATAAATAATATATATATTTTTTGTTATATTTTAATAATTTTTTATAGTTTAAAATGTTATTAAATTAAAATGTAAATGTACCTTATATTTAATTTTATATTTGTATTAATTAATATATAAAATTTATATTTTACTATATATATATTTTAATTAATTGTTTTTCTTTCATATTTGACTAAATGGCATTAAAATAATGCAGAAAATGTTTATTCATCAAAGGTGATGGAAATCAAGGGCTTGTTTTACAAGAATGCATCTTCAGGAACCAATTAGAAACCCTGAGCTGAATGTAATGCCTGTAATCAACAGAAGTATCGTACCATTCTAGTAAAATCAGCGGCGAAAGTCACTCCTTTAGTCGGCCGTGAACCTTCCTGGGAACTGCTGCTACTGTTACCGCTCAGGGAATTTTTCCTCATGATCCCTGTGGAACAATCGCAGTAAAGAACGATATTAAACATTTCATTCGGTCATTTGCCATTTCCGGTTAATTAAAAAATTGCTTATTAAGTTAACATTACTTAAAGGGATAGTTCACCCAAAAATGAAAATGTGATGTTTATCTGCTTACCCCCAGGGCATCCAAGATGTAGGTGCCTTTGTTTCTTCAGTAGAACACATATGATGATTTTTAACTTTAACCGTTGCAGTCTATCAGTCGTATAATGCATGGCAATGGTAACAAAATCTATGAGAGTAAAAAAAATATGCACAGACAAATCCAAATTAAACCCTGCGGCTCGTGACGACACATTGATGTCCTAAGACACGAAACGATCGGTTTGTGCCAGAAACCGAACAGTATTTATATAATTTTTTACCTCTAGTACACCACTATGTCCAACTGTGTGTGGAAGTGATCTCTCGCGCGTATACGTCACTCATTGTTTACACAGTGCACAGTCATTGTAGGTATGACGGCTAATCAAAATGGTACTTACTTGCGCTTATCCGGATTGTTCAAACCGACTTAAAACTAAAAGATTACGTTCTCTCACGCGAACTCATTCGGGAGTGGTGACTTTCCACGTATTCCCAACTTCTGAGCCTGCTCGCCTGAAGTTATGGTTGATTGCTCTTCGGCTGGATATCAACACACCCTTTAACGTAAACTACGCCAGAGCGCGTACACACCTCACGCACCGGAAGCCGGGCGCGCGCACAAAGGTAGTTGGACATAGTGGTGTATTAGAGGTAAAAAATTATATAAATACTGTTCGGTTTCTGGCACAAACCGATCGTTTCGTGTCTTAGGACATCAATGTGTCGTCACGAGCCGCAGGGTTTAATTTGGATTTGTCTGTGCATGTTTTTTTTACTCTCATAGATTTTGTTACCATTGCCATGCATTATACGACTGATAGACTGCAAAGGCTGGAGTTAAAAATCATAATTTGTGTTCTACTGAAGAAACAAAGTCACCTACATCTTGGATGCCCTGGGGGTAAGCAGATAAACATCACATTTTCATTTTTGGGTGAACTATCCCTTTAACTTGATTAGTTAGCATGAACTAACAATGAAAGATACTTCTCAAGAATTTTAGAGACATGTTTGATGCATTTTATGCTTGTTAGTTCCAAATCCATTACTTCTAAGCTGCTATGCAAGTATGGATGCTCCCTTAAAAGGCAGCTGCCCGTGTAGGAGACAAACAGCAAGGCAGCCCACTAAGTTTTGATATGATTCAAATCTGGAAACATAAACCTCGGTTTAACCTGTTAAAGGCAGAATGTCGACTCTCTGGAGGCTGTTTCTGCGAGACGACGGGAAGTTTCCTCCTTTAGACAGTCGGCGTTGGCGGCTGGAGAGCATTGCGGCTGGAGATACGATACAGGGGGGAGGGACCTTCCCCATTCTGGCGTACAGTTCCTCTATCTCCTGCTTCTGCACCGCCTGCAGAGACTGAACCTCACACAGATGCCTGAGAGGGAGAAAATGAGGATTTAGAGCAGGGATGCCAGGTCTGCCAAACAAAACTAGCCCAATTGACCCGATCGACTTGATACAACTATTCATTAGATCATTTAATGCATTATAAGGCGCATTACAAAAAACATAATGAATGCATTAAAATACTTTTTTATTGCATTATAAATAAACACTACAAGTAAAGTGCTACAGAACTATTTTTTCTTAGTTGTAATAATCTAAAGAACCTTTTGTGGAATATGGAAAGGTTCTTCATGGAACCACAGATGCCAATGGAGAAGCTTTATTTTTAAGAGTGCAGATGAGTTATAAAAGTCTCTTACTTCTCCCTCAGCTCCTGTAGCTCCCCCCACATCTCTTCATCCTCGCTCTCTGATTCGTCGCTGCTCAGGTAGGAGGAGCTGCGCGTGTGGCTCATCCAGAGGTTGTGGAGAGGAGTGGCATACGGAGGGCTGCCCGTTTTTCCATCCCACACTCTTCTGTCTGTATCCATGGCCACAGAAAACCCGCTGTCCACCGACGTTCCCATGAGAGCCGGGCTGCAATCCACTCTGCGTCCCTTCTTCCTCCTGTACTTCTTATCCACAGGGGTCTCTTCATCATCATCAACATCCTGCTCTTGCTCATCAATCTGTCCCTCTCGGTCTTCTTTTTGATTGTTCTCCGTCTCGGGCTGGTCAGCAGAACTCAATAAATAACGTGGAGCCTCACAGGAAGGAAGAATGGAGAGGTTTTGATCCGGTGAGCTGATGTGATTATCCGGAGGTGGAGTTTCAGTGGGTGTGTTTTCACTGTCTGTGTGTCTGGCCGGAGCAGGAATCTCTTTGCTGGGGGAAACTTGAAAACGGCCCACAGTTACAATAGGCTTTGGCTCTGTGAGAGAGAAAGAGAGATAGAAAAGGTGGAAAAAGATGTAAAAGACTGCAAACATACTTGCAAATCCCCTCAAGCATGATAATGACAATGCAGAATTATGTTATACTGTTGTCACATGACCTCATCACATTGCGTTTGAGGGACATACAGTTATCATCCTGAAAATAAAATGCTTAATTTTGCCTTTTTAACCCTCTGGTGGTCTTCAGCCATTTTACATTGTGAATTTTTTATTTCGTATTTATTTATTTTACTTAACCAGAATGGTACAAACTCACACACAAAAATCTTTATATATATATGTATAAATGGGGTAGTCGTGGCCTTATGTTAGAAAGTCGGACTTCTTGTAACTATCAATGATTAATTATTAATAATTAAATGAATTCATTTAATTATAATACATATTTGTATTATTTTATATAGAAATAAATGGTGCATAATTTAGACGTGAATCTGGTATTATGAAATCCCCTCAAAATACAAGATATTAAAGAATCAATGCTATTGAAACAAAATATAGTGTATTAATTAAACAGAAAAATCAATCGGTTTTATACTATTTCAACTATTTCAAAGCTGAAATTTCAGCATCATTACTCCAGTCTTCAGTCTTCTTTTATCAAATAAATAAATACTGACCCATATAATTACAAACTTTTGAATGGTATTGTTACAAAAGATTTCTATTTTAAATAAACGCTGTTCCTTTTTTAAACTTTTCTATTTCACAATGTTACTGTTTTTTCTGTATTTTTGATCAAATAAATGCAGGCTTGTGGAGCATAAGAGACTTTTATTTTTAAGTAATTTGCTACTATTAAGTAATTATTAAGTCATTTGTTCAGTAATTTATTCACAGTTCCTAAATACCACTTCAGTGCTTTGATCATTTTTTTCCTAGCTGGGCACCAATATTCACTACAGATATTGTCATGTTATTAATATTAATAAATATGATACTATGTATTGCATTGCTTCCTTAAATGTGCACTATATACACAAATCAAGTGGACGTGAAAGAGACATTTCTAGCTGAAACTGAAATGAAGTGTTATGTTAGAGCAGTAATGTAGTTTTTGAAATATACTTTTTTTTTTTACTTTGAATTCAAACTTCTTTGCTTTGACTTTTGCTAGTCAGCTCTCGACGCGATGTCATTCACTGTATGCACTCTTTTAAACTCGTAATAAACCGGTGAATGATCTATCCGGAAATGACGCTGATCGACAGATATTTAGAATACATTGCAATCACTCTAAAATAGATGATGATAACTCATAAACCTGCATTAGGAGCTGGGCTTCTTTGTGTGCATATTTAGCGTTTTTCTTCGCAGCAGCTGAAGGATGTGTTTAGTACGGCAAACATTCAAAAGGCGGGACCCGTTTTGAAACGGCATCATTAATTGGTTTAATTGCAGGTGAGTGACAGTTCAACTACATCCAATGAACAATGAGACCGTATTTTGCTGCCTATCTGGACTGGTGAACTGGTGTATAGGAATGTTATGGTTATGGAGACCCTGCCTCAAAGCCCGAGGCCCTAGGCAATCTCTGCCTATAGGTAGCGTAGTCCGACAGGCATATTTAATAGGTGTCAACAAACCCTTTAACCATTAAACATTATAAAACCATATTATGTAAGAAGAAAGCCCTCAGTGTAGCAGGACGTGTGTAACTGTAAAGTTGCATAAGTGTGTGTAAAAGTGTCGGGGTGTTTGTGTTTTGGGGCCAGTATCTTACCAGATGGTGACGAGATTTCTTGGCACTTGGATGCTCTGGTAGTCTCTAGCGTGGCCAGGGGGGACGATGATCTAGGACTGGATGACGAAACCTTGGAGAGAACGCAAGAGCATTTTATTCAGGCATACCTCCACATCTGGGTTTCATAACCGAGGATGAGCACATTCAAAGGTACATTAGCAAAGTTAGCCGTTGACATTCAGTCATATAAAATCATGCTCAGAACAATTGCCAACACTATGGAAACAAACACAGTCATAACACGGCAAAGCTAAACATTTAGCAGCGTTTACTGCAAACCAAGCCACTGAAAACACTGGATCATGCATGACTCGGAAACATGCAGCGATGTTTTGCCTTTGCGATTTTATTTCTGTTTATTTTGCAGCTCTAAAAACAAATGTACAGACGGGCATAAAATGAAGCTTACTCTGCTATCTGGACTCGCTCGTGAGGAAGACGAGCGTCCGGATGAAGACCCGGGGCTGCTCCGCTGCTCCAGTAAGTGTCTGGGGAAAGTGGGTCTGTATCCGTGAGGATAATCCTTGGAGGATTCCTGTGTGTACAGCATTCCTTCATGAGGAACTGTGGACGCTGTCTGCTGGCTGGATGTGGAGACGCCGCTGGGTGAAGCAGATGTTGGAGTAGCTCGGGAAGGAGACGACATCACAGTGTCCCGAAACTGGGAACCCAAGTTCTGGTAATACTCGGCCATCCCTTGGTTGTACGCCATCTCCGCCTGTACAGATGGAGGATACTGGGGCGCATACATCGCGGGATAACCGGGCTGGAACCCCGGCATGGCCTGTACCAGACTCGGTGTGGGCATGAACGAATGTGCCATGCTCATGGCCATAGACAGCACATTTGCCAGGGAAAACAGCGGTTGAGTGTGAGGAGGCCACATGGCCGGTGTGTGAGTCGGAGGGGGAGACATCAGGTTGACGTCGGAAACAGGACTTGAGACGTCCGAGCTGAAGGGACTCGGGGAGCCCGGGACGGATGAAGGGGACGAGAGGGAGTATGACGGACTGCTGTGTATGTGGGATAGGGGAGTGTGGGCGGGTTTGGGGGAGGCTGGGTGAGGAGGGTACGGGAAGGGGAAGTGGGTGGCGGTGTTCATGTATGAGGGTATGTACTGCTGCATGTGAGGTAGTTTGGAATGAGGCATTCTGGGATCAGGAGGATAGACTGAAGCTGATGGGACGTGATGAGGATGAGGAGAACCTGCGAAATGACAAAAAACATAAGTCACAAGGGTAGTTTAGAGTGAGATTTGTATATAAAGTTGCTTTAAAAAAGCATGCAGCTGTGTGACGAGGATATTATAGTAACTAAAACCATGAAAAATCTGTTTTTTTTTACTTGAAATAAATTTCAGCTAGTTGTCAAGGCAACATTTCTCAAGTTCATTTTGACTTAATGCATAACAACTATTTAGACATTTTAAAAAACAAATGGGGAACAAAAACACTTTCAATTTTTTTTCAACTTTACATTTAAAAATTAAATTTAATTAAAAATTAAAATGAATTAAAAATGCAATTAAATATTGATAAAAACTATAACAGTACCTCATTGATACTAAAATAACTGCTGTGTGGTTGCTCGTCACAAATATTTACAATTTTAAATATAAAATTTAAGCTTGCTAAATGCATAAATGTAAAATGTATTTTTTCTTTTTTATTTATGAGTATTTATATATATATACTGTATATTTAATTATTAATGCTCTTTCCCAATTTTCCCAAACGTTTACATTTAAAAGCATTACATTTTTAAAAACACTCATTATTTAATACCATTGTTACATGTAATCTGTAACATTTTCTAAACTAATATCCATTTTTTTGTGCTGTACATTACAATATTGTGATGATCTCACTTGTAGAATCTAAAGCGGCTGCTTTTAGCTTTAGTGTTTTATTTCTAATTCATTTAGACTAAATTGCATAAAGTTGTAATATCAATATCAATATCAATCATGTCTGCAGCACAGATATGTGGCTGAGTTACATGACAAAGTTAATATTAGTGATGCCTATGTGAGCACAACTACACTCACAGCTTGCAAACAAAACCAATTCATAAACATCTGAAAGGTTGTTCACTATACACTATGCATCTATAAGTTTATATAGAAAGCGTTTAAAATATGCTGGAAAGATCTGACACAAACCTACTTTGGATGTACGCCTAGCTAGAAGGCTCTCCAGAAAACAACAAAAGCTACTGTTGCAACTGATTTAATCACACTCATTCATAAGCAATAACCGAACCTTGATTGCAATACTCGTGTGAATACAGGCAATGATAAATGACCGTAACTGGTTCCTCCTGCTTTGTGCGAGCCTAAGCAAACAGGATGAGGTGTCACCCTCGCTCTATTTCACACACCTATGGGCTTGTCCCATCATCTCTCATTGTGCATCCGTCAATGCTAAAGTGAAAGGCCTCAACACAATAAACCTTTCACACAGTGCCATCTCCATGGCAATACACAAAGTGTTGTCTAACACTGTATCTGATGGGTCCATTACGTCAACAGCCCCAGTGAACGATCGATGAAGCCAGCGAGCCTGACATTAAGGAAAATAAAAACCAGCTGTGCATTGGCTTGTAAAGCTCCCATTGCAATGGAGGCTGCTGGTAATTTGGTCGGATGAAAATAATTGCTGTAGACATCATAACAGTGGCTCTTGGTTATATCTGGATATTCTTTTTCAAAAAGTGAACAAACAAGATGCATCATGGAGGCACGGAGCCAGAAGGCAGCAGAACAAAATGTTCTGTGGGAGGGACAGAAAAGCACCAGCAGCGGTGGAGAGACTTCAGCAGGCAGGGGATCTGGCTGGATTTGTGGGTCTTGGTATTTAATTTACGACAAAGCTCCCCGATGGGGAGAGCAGAAGAGCTTACAAACAGATGTGGGGAGCAGAAGTTGCACTTCAAATGTCATTATCTGTCACTTTGATGAACTGGGTTCGTGGGTTGTAAATGTTCCATGTCTTTTTTTCTGCCATTCCCAAAATATATATGCAGTTGACTACAACACTGTAGCTAAAACAGTAGGCCATGGGTTTAATTCTCAGGGAATGCATGAACTGATCAAATGTATACCTTCAGTGCAGGATAATAGCATCTGCCAAACGCATAAAAGTAAATGCAATTCCATTTCTGTAGGTAGATCTTGTCTTGATATAGCCAATAATAACATATTCAATAATAAAAATGACAAGCTTTAAATATCGTTCCGATTCTTTGAGAATTAGTAAGTCACACCACAACTATAACGATAACGACAAAGAGAAACAATATCATTAGAATCTCTTTCAGAACAATTTTTTTCCCAGCCGGTGAATGACAGAAACATCGACAGCCGATCAGAATCCATCTGACTTTAAAGAGCTCTAGCATTTAAAGTGGCAGACGACAAAACTGCAGCAAGCTTATAATAAACAGAACTATATCGTCCACTGGTGTGAATGCTGTTATCGTTATAGCTATCGTTACAGTTATCGTTCTTGGTATGAACGGGTCTTAATTTGGGTAAAACTATTGTATTATCTTCAATAAGCTCAATATGCTAATGTGGTCACAACAGCTTTTGTTGTTAAATAAATGTTAAATAATTGCATTTGAAATCAATTTTATTTTACCATGTCATTGTTCAGTCAAATAATGTAATATTTAGCGGGTTTTTTTCATTCAGTTGCATAAGCTTTTTTACTCTTGTAGTCTTAGTAAATTCCGTGGGTAAAACTATTGTATTATCTTCAATAAGCTCAATATGCTAATGTGGTCACAACAGCTTTTGTTGTTAAATAATTGCATTTGAAATCAATTTTATTTTACCATGTCATTGTTCAGTCAAATAATGTAATATTTAGCGGGTTTTTTTCATTCAGTTGCATAAGCTTTTTTACTCTTGTAGTCTTAGTAAATTCAGTTTTTTTTTTATTCTGCTTTCACAATAGGAAAAATATATCTATAAAAGCTTATTTCTGCCACAGAATAAAAAAATATCTCATAATTCTGAGTTCACATATAATTCAGACTTTTTTCTTTCATTTTAATAAAAGTCAGAATTGCAAGATATAAACTCAGAATTGAGAGAAAACAAAATCTAAATTGTGAGATAAAAAGCCGCAATTACCTTTTTTTATTGTTTCATTTTAGCCGAAATAAGCTTCCATAGATAACCGATGGGGTCTTACGATCATTTAGTAAACAGTATCAAATGAGTTACTCCAATAGAATACACAAAATAATTTTCATTAATCTTCTCAAATCCTCACTTGCACCTCTCTCCATCTCTATTTTTGACCTGATGCTCTAAAACTTTAAAAACTTCTGATCACTATTCATACTCTCTTAAAAATAAAGGTCATTTATGGGCATCTGTGGTTCCAACCTTTAACATCCATAGAACCTTTCCATTCACAAAAGGTTATTTTTATAGTGGAAAAAGGTTCTTTAGATTAACCCAAAAATGGTTCTTCTATGGCATCAAAAAAAAAAAAACTCTTTATTTTTAAAGGGATAGTTCACCCAAAAATGAAAATTATCCCATGATTTACTCACCCTTAAATATGGATATTTTTCTGACACAAACGCATAAATTTGCTTCAGAAGGCCTTTATTAACCCCCGGAGCCGTTTGGGATGCTTTTTATGATGGATTGATGCACTTTATTTAGCTTCAAAATATCATGGGCTAATTTTCATTTTTGGGTGAACTATCCCTTTTGAGTAACTGTGGGGGCGTTGTTAAAGTACGGAGTCATAACAGACCAGATGCCGTATTGTTTATCAGTCAAAATGACGTCTGTTGATGTTTTAAATGTTGTTTAGGTTAACACAACTTTCATTATTTTTTGGAACCGTGAAGACAGCATTCACAGCCCACAAAAAAGTTGCCTTCAGCTAAAGCAATTACCCAAGAGTCCCATGAGCAAGGCGGATACAAACTGCATCTTTGAGTTACTATATATGCAGAAGGCGCCGGCTACAGCCTGATGACATTTAGAGCGGCCAACTTTCATTCCCACTCACAGGAATAAAGCAGAGTTACACTGGAGAGAAGTGGTCACTTACCCGGGGCATTATGGAAAGACTGTGAACGTAAGAGTGGACGTGTGGATGAGGTAATGTCTCCAGCGGCTCCCGGAGGAGAGGCTCTTGCCCCGGCGCCCAGACCAAACTCTGCTGGAAAACATACATGTATATGCGTGAAAAAGGTGCTGGATTGAAAAGGCTTGAAAGAGTAACTTCATGTTGGCATCATCAATACTCAATGGATAAGTTTATGTAAGCTTACCTGGTAGTGAGGAAGAGGAATGAGCTCGTGCCAGACTGTGAAGGTTTGACTGTAAGGAAAAACAGTGCGTTTTATATTATAAATGTCCTTTCAAATCCTGTTTTATAGAGGCTTCATTTACAGTGGGAGAATGTTTTTGAAAGATGTGTCTGACGATCATCAAGGGTGCATTTATTTTTATGAAAAATACAGTAAAAAACTTCATATTGTTTATACTGTTTTGTTTTTTTTAACTCATACCTATTCTAATCTTTTGACGAATAGTTCACCCAAGAATGAAAATTACCCCATGATTTACTCACTCACCCTCAAGCCATCCTAGGTGTATATGACTTTCTTCATTCAGATGAAGATAATCAGTTATATTAAAAAAATTCCTGGCTCTTCCAAGCTTTATAATGGCAGTGAATGGGTGGTTGAGATTTTGAAGCAAATTAAAGTGCATCCATCCATCATAAAAGGTCCTCCACACACAGCTCCGGAGGGTTAATAAAGGCCTTCTGAAGTGAATCGATGGGTTTGTGTAAGAAAAATGTCCATATTTAAAACTTAAAACTTCTGCTACGAATTCACTTCAGAAGGCCTTTATTAACCCCCCGGAGCTATGTGGAGCACTTTTTATGATGGATGGATGCACTTTAATTTGCTTCAAAATCTCAACCACCATTCATTGCCATTATAAAACTAGGAGAAGCCAGAATTTTTTTTTAAATATGTATTCATCTGTCATATACACCTAGGATGGCTTGAGGGTGAGTAAATCATGGGGTAGTTCTCATTTTTGGGTGAAGTATCCCTTTAACTGAAATTCAATTGAATGTAAAATTAAATTAAATTTTCATTTTTTTTATTCACTTTTAATCACATCAGCAGTAAAAACAACTTAATCCAGTATAACCTGTATTCTGTCATTGATATAACATTGCGCAATCTTGTCACTTATTTAATTACTGCACAACATTCAAATTTTAAACGCATGGTATTGAGAACTGAAAGTTTTGAAGCCTGCAGAGGCTAACTGGGAGTAACAGTGGTTTATTTATTAGTGTAATATTCTTTAATGACAGAGTGCTTAAGTTTAATTAAGGTTAAGAGCAGTTGATGTCTGATCGCTGAATCTCTATGAGCTCCTTTACAGCTCGCTCTACTTCAGCCATACACACAGTCATTCTGCAGACTATTCATGCCACAATTAACATGACAATCACTCTCTATGGACGAAACAGCTCATACATATGCCACTTCTTCTGCATAAACTCCACAGCTGTGCCGCTTATTGAAAAGGAGGCCTGTGGTTTGGGTACAAGGGTTACATTCTGTCATCCTCCGCCTTTACACTTTGAGCATCTTGAGTGAACGATGCAGGAGACTTCAGAGACGAGCATTAGGACGCCTGCAGGGAGGAGGTCTGGGATGCAGCTACTCTCGCACGGCTGGTTGTAATCAGGACCTGGTCTGCATCCAGCAGCCCGCTCTTGAGTGGAGGTTACGCAACCCCCAGGGTACCACGCACGAGTGTGTGGGTGTGTGTACCTCCATTATTCTGTTATAGATCTCGAAGTCCAAATAAAACAGCCATTGTTCTGCTTCTCTGTACTAATTAAGACATATCTGCAGATCAGTTGACTGGCAGGCTGGAGTAAACGGAGACTGTGTTTTGTTCTGCAGAGTTTGGACACAACGTGAGGATTTCATCGCAAAGAACTGCAAAAAAGAGTTCATTACTGTATCTAACATATATGATATATATATATATACATGTAGTAACACTTTATTTTAAGGACCAATTCTCACTATTAACTAGCATGCATATTACTACCATATTGGCTGTGTATTAGTACTTATAAAACACATATTAATGCCTTACTCTGCATGACCATATTGTAGATCCCTTAATCCACCCCATACCTAAACTTAGCAACTACCTTACAAACTATTAATAAGCAGCGAATTAGAAGAATATTGAGGCAAAAGTTAAAAGTTAGTTAATTATGAGAACTGGAAAAATAAAGTGTGACCAAAACTGTTACTAAATAACAAAAATGTTAAGGACAAAAATGTATTTCTGTTTTATTAAGCAAATTCATTAAGTATTGTCAATGCCAATATTGCATTTTCATGATACAGATACAGATACAGAGTATTTTCATGTGTCAGAACAGAATGGGTTGTTTATGTATTGTTTCTGATTTTTGAAACAATTAAAATTAATTGAATTTGAACAACGACTAAAAATATAATAATAATCATCATCATAATAATAATAATAATAATGTGCATTATAAACATTTAAAAAATAATATTTAATAAAATGTATATAATATAATATTTGTATTATTTATGGCATATGTATGTAAAGTTGCTGCAGTAAATGTTTTTTTTTTTTTTTACATTCTTTGGGCTATGTTTAACAGTAAAACTGTTAAGCTAACCATTAAAATTATACATATTTTGTTGTTTTGATATATATTCTGTTGTTTCATGTTGAATATACTATGGCATACCATGGTATTGCTGAGTGCTATTTATAAATAAATAAAATAATACATTATCAGAACCGAAAGTAGAAAAAAGTAGAAAAAACTATCCATTGTAAGTCTTCACTGTCAATCTAACTTTTTGTAGTTTTGGAGAAAAAGCTCTGTGATTACGCAGGTTCCCTTAAAGGGATAGTTCACCCAAAAATGAAAATTCGGTCATTAATTACTCACCCTCGTGTTGTTCGAAACCCGTAAGACCTTCGTTCATCTTCGGAACACGATTTAAGATATTTTTGATGAAATCCGAGGGCTCTCTGACCCTCCCATAGACGGCAAGGTAACTACCACGTTCAAGGTCCAGAAAAGTACCAAGATGATCGACAAAGTAGTCCGTGTGACATCAGTGGTTCAACTGTAAACTTACGAAGCTACGAGAATACTTTTTTGTGCAAAGAAAACTGAAATAATGACTTTATTCCACATTTTCGTCTTTACTACGTCACTTGTGGAATAAAGTCGTTATTTTTGTTTTCTTTGCGCAAAAAAGTATTCTCGTAGCTTGAACATGGTAGTTACCTTGCCGTCTATGGGAGGGTCAGAGAGCCCTCAGATTTCATCAAAAATATCTTAAATTGTGTTCTGAAGATGAACGAAGGTCTTACGGGTTTGGAACGACACGAGGGTGAGTAATTAATGACAGAATCTTCATTTTTGGGTGAACTAACCCTTTAAAGCCTCATTTACATTGTAAATAGCGGAGGAAATCAGAGGACACTGAAATGCACATGGTGCACACAGATCTCAACCAGCTGCTCAGTGTTTAGTGTCCTCTTTTGTGCTGCCCAGAACAGGACAAAGTGGTACAGAACACGCCTCAAGATCATCAGCTAAACCTGAAACACTAATTTTCAAACAAACACACTCACAACAACAGAGAACTCAAGATATCGATTGTGTAATCGCTTGATCAGAGCACACACCCTTACCTACAGCCATAAACTATCATTCATCCACTACCGCAATTACCCAGACATCTTAAAAAAGCCGCTCTCATAAAATTATCTGCTATTACTGCATACATCTGGTTCTACAAACAAAGCGGAAAGTAAAAGTACGTGTACAGAACAAATAATTGATTTAATAGGAAAAGTAGGTATTTAAATAATTATCATAATCTATATTATACAAATTATACATTTAAATCATTATTTTATTGATTATAGTATATACACAACCTGATAAATATTTTTGTGAAAAAAATTATACATTTATTTGAAACTTTATAAATGTCTTTACTGTCAATTTAATGTGCTAAAAGTATTATTAATATTATTTAATATTCTTACTTACCTGAAACCTTTGACTGGTTGCGTATCATGGTTTCCACAAAAATATGAAGCAGCACTACTGTTTTCAACATTGATAATAATCAGAAATGTTTCTTGAGCAGCAGATCAGCATATTATACTGATTTCTGAAGATCATGTGACACTGAAGACTGGAGGAATGATGCTGGAAATACAGCTGCGCATCACAGAAATCAAATGCATTGTAAAATATACCCAAATCAAAAACAATTATTTAAAATGTTAAAAATATTTTTAAATATTACTGTTTTTACTGTGTTTTTGATCAAATAAATGCAGCCTTGGTGAACAGAAGAGACTTCTTTCAAAAACCGTAATGATTCCAGTAATGTAAATTACAATGAATTATATCTAATACTATATTTTATAGTTTTATATATTTAAAATAATTTAATAATTAATTAATTAATTATGCAGATGCTTTTATCCAAAGCGACTTACAGTGCATTCAGGCTATATTTTTTTTTTTACCAGTATGTATTTATATAATAATATTATTACATTATATTACAAACATATTATAATATAAAAAATAAACAAGTAATAATTGACATAGCTTATTGGTAGCTATCACAGTGCAATGGATAATGAATGTGAGTGAACTGGACAGGTTTCTTTACTTGCAGGCTCACCTGAGAACCAGAGAGTGAGTGGACGGCATTTATATACGAGGGACGGGCGACTCCGTAGCTTTCGTGGTGACCCGATGAGTCCTTCCTCATCATAGACTCTGCTCGCTTAATGATGTCACCGATGCGGTGAATGAAACCTTCCTTCTCCGAGGGCAGGATGAACTCATTATGCACCTTGAGGGGGTGAGAGAAAAGGAAATAAACAAAACCAAATGAGCAAGCCTGACTTACTGTACGAAGCCCATCCATTCTGTATGCCGAGGGCGAACTGGCACACGTAGCGCACGTAGACCATGCGGGGATCAAGGGGGCTCTCTGTGCAATGCAAACTACCCCTCGACTACTTCAAATGAAACGGGCTTAAATTGAGCATGTGCATGCTTATGGACACTCTTTTAATTCAAGGCAGCTTTAATTAAGTTTGTCCACAAGCTGAGATTTTAACACACCACTAATAGCAGTGGGTGTTCATGCTTCGACCAATAACACGCCAGGAGTGACTCTGCGCTGCCAGGACTCTGAGACCAAACAAAGAGCTTCTGTATGGGAGAAAAGGAGCTGCATGCGGTCACTCAGTCATGTAATCCAACACACACACTTATTGAGCAATATACAGTCAGACGCTCATATAGACAATAGGCGTCCATCACTCTTACACTATATAAGCCTCACATTCATGGAAAATATCAGCAGTTCATTAATATTCAATTTATACTTCGACGTGAACTTTTTCACGTTTTTTTTATGGTTGTTCTGAGATTTTATTCCTCCTCTTCTAAATTCATTCATCTGAAACACCTCCAAACCACACTGGTGCTCACTTCTTCATTGCTGATTATATGTGAGCCTGGAGCACAAAAGCAGTGTTAAGTGGCTGGGGTATATCTGTAGCAACAGCCAACAATACATTGTACGGGTCAAAATTTAAGATTTTTCTTTTATGCCAAAAATCATTAGGATATCAAGTAAAGATCATGTTCCATTTTGTAAATTTCCTACCATACATATATCAAAACTTAATTTTTGATTAGTAATATGCATTGCTAAGAACTTAATTTGGACAACTTTAAAGATGATTTTCTCAGTATTTAGATTTTTTTGCACCCTCAGATTCAAGATTTTCAAATAGTTGTATCTCGGCCAAATATTGTCCTATCCTAACAAACCATACATCAATGGAAAGCTTATTTATTCAGCTTTTGAAAAATTGACACTTAGGACTGGTTTTGTGGTCCAGGGTCACATATGTAATCTGGATTCTGAAATCCAAAATGTAAGTACTTGTAATTGGATTATATATTAAAATACTATACGTTTTAAAATACTCATAATCAGACTACACACACTTATTGAGCAATATACAGTCAGACGCTCATATAGACAATAGGCGTCCATCACTCTTACACTATATAAGCCTCACATTCATGGAAAATATCAGCAGTTCATTAATATTCAATTTATACTTCGACGTGAACTTTTTCAAGTTTTTTTTTATGGTTGTTCTGAGATTTTATTCCTCCTCTTCTAAATTCATTCATCTGAAACACCTCCAAACCACACTGGTGCTCACTTCTTCATTGCTGATTATATGTGAGCCTGGAGCACAAAAGCAGTGTTAAGTGGCTGGGGTATATCTGTAGCAACAGCCAACAATACATTGTACGGGTCAAAATTTAAGATTTTTCTTTTATGCCAAAAATCATTAGGATATCAAGTAAAGATCATGTTCCATTTTGTAAATTTCCTACCATACATATATCAAAACTTAATTTTTGATTAGTAATATGCATTGCTAAGAACTTAATTTGGACAACTTTAAAGATGATTTTCTCAGTATTTAGATTTTTTTGCACCCTCAGATTCAAGATTTTCAAATAGTTGTATCTCGGCCAAATATTGTCCTATCCTAACAAACCATACATCAATGGAAAGCTTATTTATTCAGCTTTTGAAAAATTGACACTTAGGACTGGTTTTGTGGTCCAGGGTCACATATGTAATCTGGATTCTGAAATCCAAAATGTAAGTACTTGTAATTGGATTATATATTAAAATACTATACGTTTTAAAATACTCATAATCAGACTACGCTGTTAAAAATATTTGTAATTTTAATGGTAAAAGATTGTTGCGTACAAACCTGTTGGTTAACGGCAAGTACCTTTATATACTGTACAGTGAAAAACTGTAATAGATCTACACTCAGAAAAAAGGCACAAAAGCTGTCACTGGAGCAGTATCCTTTCAAAAGGTACACCTTTGTACCTTTTTTACCCCTAAAGTGTGCATATAAGCACATTAAAGGTACATATTAGTATACTTAGTATCTAAATTGTACATAATTGTACTATTTGGAAATGTACAACCCCAGTGACAACTTTTGTACCTTTTTTTGTTTGTGAGAGTGTAACGTGACATTTTAAATAAATTTACAGTAAAATATAGTTAAATGTACAATACAATACAATGTATGCAAGTAATCCAGCCAGTACTGCTTTTTTAACAGAAACATTTGTCGCACTCTGATGCAGTGCATGAATTATTAAATCCCAGAATAACCTATGACAAATAAACATTAAAAAAACTAAGTTAAGACCTCTTTTGGATTAAAAATATTAGACTTTCTTCAAATTATATAAGTATCTGAGGAGTGCAAGTACGCAGGCAACTTTCTATCTCACATACACAATTTTTTATTACTTGTCTAGATCTTTACAATGTGATTTTCTGGATTTTTTTTTCTCATTTTGTCTCTCATAGTTGAGCTATACCTATGATGAAAATTACAGGCCTCTCTCATCTTTTTAAGTGGGAGAACTTGCACAATTGGTGGCTGACTAAATACTTTTTTGCCCCACTGTAATTTTGACAGTTCAAAATTAAAGCCAGTGTTGTAAAATAAAAGTACCCCTTCTGACAGTTATTGGCAAAACAGAAAAACTTGGTGCTCAATGCCTATAATTAAAAAATGGCAAAAAACTTAGTTAATCTTAGTTGTTAATTTCAACATTTATCAATAAATTCAAATCAAAAGTTGTATCTGTTAATATAATTTAATAGACATGAGTTAACGTGAGCTAACAATGAACAGATATGTTTTTATTAACTAACATTAACAAAGATGAATAAATACTGTAACAAACAAACAAACGATTGGAGAAAAAAAAAAGGGAAATGGGATCGGGAAAGGGTCACTAGCCTATGGCTCTGACAATCTCCCATCTCTAATCTACCACAGTACGCTCTGCTAAATGAGTGAGGTCTGGATACGTGCCTCACTGAGGACTTTCTCACAAGGTTTTCACTAAATGGCACTCATAAGAGCATATCACTCACTGACGGAGGGGAAGTACAACATTAGCTCGTGGGATTTTCCTGATAAGGGCGGCAGTGGGGCATTTGTGTATCTCTGCTACAGCTGATAATGTGTGTGGTTGTGTGCTTACATGTGTCCCATGACTACTACTGGATACTAATATCCTCATCCTAATGTAGTCAAGACATTTGATATTTATGTTTGATTTAACTCTACAAAGAATAAGCCATTATGAAAAGAGAAAACAATGTGTTGAAGGGATAGTTCACCCACAAATGAAAATTCTGTCATTAATTACTCACCCTCATGTTGTTCCAAACCCGTAAGACCTTTGTTCATCTTCAGAACACAAAGTTAGATATTTCTAACCCTCCATAGACAGCAATGCAACTGACACGTACAAGGCCCAGAAAGGTAGTAAGGACATCGTTAAAATAGTCCACACGCACACACATGATGTCCTTACTAACTTTCTGGGCCTTGAATGTGGAAAATTGCGTTGCTGTCTTTTCAGGGTCAAAAGCTCTCAGATTTCATCAAAAATATCTTAATTTGTGTTCCGAAGATGAACGAAGGTCTTACGGGTTTGGAACGACATGAGGGTGAGTACTTAATGACAGAATTTTCATTTCTGGGTGAACTATCCCTTTAACGAATGTATTTAAGATTTTAGGCACCTACCATTACCGCAGCAATGTCTTCAGGGTTGTCGCCATCCAGGTCGAATTTGAAGGTGACCATCTTATCGTTATGGGTCTGTAGCTGACACTCAACTACCCGGTCCACTTTATCAGACACCTGTGAGGAACAACACACACAAATATTCTGTATTTAATATTTTGTCATCAACTGAACATACATTTTGTTGCAAGTGGCCAAATGCTCTTTGGGATGTGTTTGACTTATTGTGCTTATTGTGTTTGACTGTGTGTTTACTGTTCATGTCTCTAGCCCTTTGAATACTAATCAATGCAAGTCAAACGGGTTCTTTATAAAACAAATGACTGAGGACATACCGTACCCACTCAGAGAATGATCACACATGGACATCTGCTAAACATCTTGAATTCACATGCGATATCATTCCAAGATATTGCCATTTGCACTTATAACAATTTTTGATTTCCATCATGGATTTACAGAAGTGGAGAAATGGACTGGTGGGCGGTTAAGCACAGTCTCCAACCGATATAACGGTAAGTCAAGTCACCTTTTTTTAATAAAATCTAAAATATTATAAAATATACTTTATAAAATACAGATTGTTTCAAAGCAGGAAAATAACAATCAGTGATGCAAACTTCATCAAATATGAGACCAATTCAAATTCTGCTGTAAAGCAGGTCTAAAAAGACAAAAGCATAATTTTTCAGCTCAAGTCGGTACAGTGTTGATTCCGTTCAGTTCAATAATTGTGTAAAGTTTATCAATTATGAAACTTATAGTTTGATTCAGCTATAAGAAGTTCTACAGAAGGCAATAGTGTCATTATTCATCTTGATTTAGTTCAAGTTTTGTTCTCAAGGCTGATATTTGGCATTTTTTAATTATCGGCATCAGGCACTTCGTTTTTTGTTTGGCTGAAAACTGTAGGAAGTCGGACTTTTATTTTGACACTGCTAAGAACTGTCAAAATTCTATTATAATATCTTTATAATATAAAATTAGTTATAATTTTATTTATAATAACAAATAAAAAGCTGTATTTTTCATACGATTAATTTTCGAATAATTTATTTTAGCAAATATTGTCAAATTAATATAAATATCATTGCAGAATTTACTATCTTTAAAATTAAATAGTGCAAGGTCATATGAGCTTTATATGGTTCATCGGCCAACCTGCTCTCTAAGATTATCGGTATCAGCTTCAGACATTAAAGAATAAATATCGGTCAACCTCTAGTTAGTTTGATGCATACGTGACTGGATCAAATGTTGAATTATCCTCACCCCTGTAATGCGCAGACGAGACCGCATTCTCCTCCTTAACAGTTTCCCTGCTGTCCGTCTTTCAGCAAACTTACTCCCTCTGTCTGACAGTCCATCGTAGCCATCGCTCAAGCCTGAGGTCACATCTGAAGCATAACTGTGAAGAAAGGATAACTAAATTACAAATTATTTACAAAAGATTATGTTTTGCATTCTATGGCATTCCAAACTGCAGGAAAATATCTGTGTGTGCACTTACAGCTATCATTATTAGCGATGTTTGCTAATGCATACATACTGTTGCATGGTATTTAAACATAAAATTAACCCTAAGTATTAAACTTCTGTGTGCAACTCACCCCAAACCACTTGCAAAAATCAAGTTTGTTATGTTAACCGTCAAATCAACACGACTAGCACTTTGTACAACCTAGTAAACTTATAAAAGCACAAATGTGACCGTCATGTAAAGTAAACGGGTGTTTGGAAGACCTGCAGTTAAACAGAGCCCATTAAAATGGTTCAATAAGCACAAACCACTGAGGAATTTCCCTCTCTCATCATCTCAACACCCTTATTTGTTTAATATCAGGTTTTTAAGGGAACACGGTACATTTAATGAGCGCTGTGTTCCCTCTTATTAGGTTTTACAAGTCTGAAGTAGTTAAACTAACTCTGTGCATGTCCTTCGTTTAGTTGTTGGCCTATGACCCCGTCGATCGTCAGTAATGTCCAGTGCACAGAACCCTTGTGAAAAACAAGTGTGCTTAATTGTGTTGAATGTGCACTTGTCGTATACTTTAAATCTTAAAAGTATATTTTTAAAAATTGTACTTGTAGATAATACATTATTGAAATAAAAGGCCACTTAAGTGTACTTAAAGAGTTACTTTCAAAGATTCACTGTATCTTAACACACTTTTAAAAAGTGCACATTGTAATAATGTCAATTTATAAGTTTTACTTTAAAGTACATTTTAATGTGTTGACTAACATACTAAAGCACATGTAAAGTACTTGATTATAATTTTAACTGTAGGGGATTTATATGTTATTTCAGTTAAATTAAACTGAACTGCAACTTCATCATTACAAATGTGTGATTACAAATATATTTAAATACATGACATACAGGTCTCAATAGAAATAACATTAAACCAATTAAGTATTCAAAAACATTACATTCAGTTTGCACTTAAAGTATACTATTTCAGTAAAGTGTACTTCTTTTTACACATGGGAAGAACTGCTGGACAGCAAAATGTATTTTTAACTGCACTGTTTTCTGGAAATCCAATATAACAGCTAAAGAGGAAAAACTAGACAGATGTAGTATTTGAATTGGCTTTATCTTTGCTGAAGTTCCACACACAGTTTGAGGCCTTGTCTGACTTTGGCCCGTAGGGACGTGGAGTCCATTCTGAGCTTGTTTCTGTGAGCTAATTGTGTCTTTTACCAATACAAGCCTCTGTTTTATCCAAACACTGGGCTTCCTACGAGGCCCACAAACACGTTTATAGCCAGCCTACCGTTTGGCAGACTCTGGCTCTTTTTGAAAGATCTCTGCCTGTTGAGGAACATGAAGTTCTAATGAGTGGAAAACTATGCTGTAATGGCAGGCATTTGCTAGGGACGGCGTCCAAGAGCCCTGTGGTGTATAAACAGTATCCTATAGGACATGGAGCATGTGCTCTGTTGCGAAAGATGAGAGGAGGGGATGGGCTCCTACTGAGCACAAAGACATTAGTACATCTGGCACTAAAGTAAAACATCGACCCCAAAGTCCACAGATGTGAGAGAAGAGCTGAGGGATAAAGAAAGCAGGTCTTTACCTGTCCACGGGTGAGGAGAAAGGGCTAAGCGGTCCTCTCTCGGTTTTACTAGACACGGCAATACTCTGTGGGAAGATTAAGGAACAGGCCTTCAGCTACGTGGAGTAATTAACAACAAACATCAAAGAAACAAGTTCATAGTAATTAGTGTAAATTAAGGTTAAATGGCTCTCCTGAGTTTAACTCGGGATTAAGTGAGGCCAATTTTGTAATTATAAACTCACTGAGGGGAAACGGAGAGCCAGGATTGGTGGAGTGATGGTGGGCGTGGGTGTGGCCTGTTGGGGAAGGAGGATTGGAGAGCAGCTGATGGTGCCATTTGAAGTTTCGGTAACATCCTGTAAGCCAGAGGGACTGAGATATCCATCAGTCTCACAGTCAGCTGGAGAAACACAAAGTTGTATTCTTTCATTAAAAGCTTGCTTTAACTCTTTTTCACCATCCAATCAATCCCCCAATGAATCAAATCAAGACCCACCAATGATTTTAGCATGAAATATCCTGTTTCACTCAGAAATACATTACGTTAAGGTCTTGATGACTTTATTCATAAATAGCACGGATGTCTCTCATATCAGATGACTTGGATCAAAGGCCAAAGGACACTAGAATTCATGGATCAAAACAGGGTTAAAAGCTTAAAGCAGATGCCATGTCCACCGCTTATATTCTTCCTTTAAAACAACATGGCAAAATGTCAGCGAAGTGCGTCACAACTCACAGCTTGTTTTAGCATCATTTCAGTCCAGTTCTAGTTATTTTAGTACATCAAATTAAATTAAATGAAAATGTAAAATGGTAAACTTAGTTATTTTTAGTAGTTTTGTTGTGCTTTTGTCATTTCTATTAGTTTTAGTTTTTTTAATGTCTTAAATGAGTTTTTCATTCAGTTTTAGTTTATTTTAGTACATCAAGTTAAACTAAATGAAAATAAGAAATGTTACATTTAGTTAGCTTTAGTCATTTTGTTTTGCTTTTGACTTTTTTTTTTTTTTATGTCAATTTAGTAGTTTTTTCATCTGGTTAAACTAAATGTTACCCTGGAGCACAAAACCAGTCATAAGGGTCAATTTTTCGAAATTGAGATTTATGCATCATCTGAAAGCGGAATAAATAAGCTTTCCATTGATGTATGGTTTGTTAGGATAGGACAATATTTGGCCGAGATACAACTATTTGAAAATCTGGAATCTGAGGGTGCAAAAAAATCTAAATATTGAGAAAATCATCTTTAAAGTTGTTCAAATTAAGTTCTTAGCAATGCATATTACTAATCAAAAATTAAGTTTTAATATATTTACAGTAGGAAATTTACAAAATATCTTCATGGAACACGATCTTTACTTAATATCCTAATGATTTTTGGCATAAAAAACAATCTATAATTTTGAAATTTTTCATACAATGTATTTTTGGCTATTGCTACAAATATACCCCAGCGACTTAACACTGCTTTTGTGCTGCAGGCTCACATATGACCCCAAAATCTGATTCTTCCTGTAATGATATGGATGGATAGATAGATAGATAGATAGATAGATAGATAGATAGATAGATAGATAGATAGATAGATAGATAGATAGATAGAAAAATCATCTTTAAAGTTGTTCAAATTAAGTTCTTAGCAATGCATATTACTAATCAAAAATTAAGTTTTGATATATTTACAGTAGGAAATTTACAAAATATCTTCATGGAACATGATCTTTACGTAATATCCTAATGATTTTTGGCATAAAAAACAATCTATAATTTTGACCACTACAATGTATTTTTGGCTATTGCTACAAATATACCCCAGCGACTTAACACTGCTTTTGTGCTGCAGGGTCACAAATAATAAATGAGAAACAGACAGACATATTTTAAAATAATTACTAAAGTTTTAACTAAAATTTAAATGAAAAATTAAAACTTTCAAAATTGTAATAAAAATGATTTGACTTTTTTTTTTTTTTATGTCAATTTAGTAGTTTTTTCATCTGGTTAAACTAAATGTTACCCTGGAGCACAAAACCAGTCATAAGGGTCAATTTTTCGAAATTGAGATTTATGCATCATCTGAAAGCGGAATAAATAAGCTTTCCATTGATGTATGGTTTGTTAGGATAGGACAATATTTGGCCGAGATACAACTATTTGAAAATCTGGAATCTGAGGGTGCAAAAAAATCTAAATATTGAGAAAATCATCTTTAAAGTTGTTCAAATTAAGTTCTTAGCAATGCATATTACTAATCAAAAATTAAGTTTTAATATATTTACAGTAGGAAATTTACAAAATATCTTCATGGAACACGATCTTTACTTAATATCCTAATGATTTTTGGCATAAAAAACAATCTATAATTTTGAAATTTTTCATACAATGTATTTTTGGCTATTGCTACAAATATACCCCAGCGACTTAACACTGCTTTTGTGCTCCAGGGTCACAAATAATAAATGAGAAACAGACAGACATATTTTAAAATAATTACTAAAGTTTTAACTAAAATTTAAATGAAAAATTTAAACTTTCAAAATTGTAATAAAAATGATATTATCTCAATGATACCACAATAATGTTGCAGTTATGGTTCTATCTGAAATTTTTAAAAAGTTTTCCTTTAATATTATTATTATTTGAGTTAACACCTATTTTATTGGAAGTTTTATGGTATTCATTTTAACTATAATAACCTTGACTGACTGCTAACATATCAACAGAGAAAATACATACACATAATGTAGGAATATAACAGTTAATAATGCATGAAATCTACTTCTTCATATCACAGTGTCCTCCTTTTTCTATAATTTCCACTCCAAGAGTGTGTCAAACTGCATGACCGTAACCCTCACCCTCCCTGATAAGCATACACATACTGGCTATTAAAAAGAGTTTATTTGTGGACGTCGGTTGACTGTGCCATGCTGTTTTCAGGTCTAGGAGAGCTGCCGGGCTTAACACGCCATGAAAGAAACATTGAGGAAAATTTAGGGCACTGCACAATGTAGTTTATGTGAGGCTCACTGGCCGTCTTGAAACCATGCAGGAGAGCAGAAAGACATCTGAAATAGTGGTTTCCCAATATGGATTTTTCAGTGGCTAATAATGAACCTAAAAAGTATCAGCCTGACTAGTGTATTGGTCTATCGCTGCTCAATAGTAGCATTATTGTAATCACATAAACATGATCAAATGAAGATCTGGTACGTACAGGTTGCTGAGGAGCAGCTTGTATGGTGGATGTGGAAGTGTTGATCGGCCTCTGGTTCCTCGGGCTCTGGTGGGAATCTGCCGTTAATCCCAGAATCCGATGAGCCAGTAATGGGAGAGCACATGGGTTCTGGGATTACAGGAGTGGGCGGGATCTGCACAGGAGAAGGGGTGGGGTTTTCAGATATTTGAACGTTGGATCTAGGCGATGGCAGCTCAGACTCTTCCTCAATAACTTCCTCCTTCTTCCGCTGCTGCTCCTCTGCTAGCCGACGGTGTTTTTCTCGCTGACGTTTGATGGCTGTAACGCGGTCTCGCATGGCCTTGGCGACCAGCTTGTAGTCGGCCTCACATACAAACCCCAGAACCACCTGGAAAAAATTAGATGATTGATAAAACTCTGTTAGTGAGAGTAAAACTTTATTAGTGCAACAATACATATGGGTCAAATCAAATTTAAATCACTATTTTTGTATTCAGATGAAAAGAAATATGGTGTCTACCATGACTTGGGTGCCTACACTAGTAACTGTGCTCTCAAATATGAACATGATCCCATAAAATCTACTGCAGTGAATGGGTGCCGTCAGAATGAGAGTCCAAACTGCTGAAATATAAACATCACAATAATCCACAAGTAATTCACACCACTCCAGTCCATCAGTTCACATCTTGTGTAGTGAAAAGCTGTGTAATTGTACAAACAAATCTATCATTAAAACATTTTTAACTTCAAACCATAGTTTCTGGCTAAGACACAAGTCGTTTATCCATAATATTGCTTTCTCCAGTTAAAAAGTCGTCTTGTCTGAATCAGGCGAGAAATATGCACAGATCAAGCACCGATTACAAATAAAAACAGTCCAAAACAGTTCTAAACAAATATGCTGGTGGATTTTAATGTGACAGGAGATGGACTTTTTACTTGTGGATTACTGTGATGTTTTTATCAGCTGTTTGGACTCTCATTCTGACGGCACCCATTCACTGCAGAGGATCCATTGGTGAACAAGAGATGGAATGCTACATTTCTCCAAATCTGATGAAGAAACTCATCTAGATATTGGATGGCCTGAGGGTGACTACATTTTCCATTTTGGGTAAATTACTCCTTAAATATTGCATGCAAGTGTGAAACATGGTGCCTTGTTATTGATGCCAACAAATTCTACATTCTTTGACGATCTAAATCTAATTTTTTCTTGGCATGAAGTGTATGAAAATGGCTCTCAATAACCTTTCACTCAACTCTGGAACAGTGTGTTTCCAATGAAACAATGTAGGCCAATGTTGTCTTGAAGACTCTATCATCATATCAGCTAGTCAAATTACGTGATAACCCTCCGTCGATGTGACTTAACGATAAATTTGTTCTTGATGAAAAGCAGACACGTTGAGAGATAAAAGACGAATTGTGAAGGTCCGGTCTAATAAAAAGTGGGATTCAGTCTGGACAAGAGAAAGGCTCCAGTTTCACAACACAGTCTTGAAGCTATTCTATCAACAGTCATGTGACCCTCTTCCTCATTTGGCCCTGCTCTCACATTTCCACCTTGATAATTAAAAAGCTATGCCCTTGAAACCATTATGCAACACACAGCAGGGTTACACAGGCCTGAAGCGAATGGTGAGGCTCATGTGCCACTGTGTCAAGAAAAACCTGCCAGTAGATACATACTGAGGTGTGTTTGAGACTTTGTGCTCTAGGAAGGGCAAGAGTTCAGTTACGTCCCC
This sequence comes from Sinocyclocheilus grahami, assembly GCF_001515645.1. Classification (NCBI taxonomy): domain Eukaryota; kingdom Metazoa; phylum Chordata; class Actinopteri; order Cypriniformes; family Cyprinidae; genus Sinocyclocheilus; species Sinocyclocheilus grahami. Next base: position 374,810 of record NW_015505981.1, on the reverse strand, counting down.
ATATTACTGACACAGGAAGAGTAAAGAAATCTACCCAGAGTGAGGACAGATTGTTGGAAACGACCGACATTGTGAAGGTCACAGAGGAAACCTGTGTCATGAAGTCATAAGGGTAAAAACAAAGAAATCAAGCTTGGGTGAATCTGATAAAAGTACAGTTCTGCATCACATTTCAGCCCCAAATCAATAAATGATCTTTTGCTTAAGGAAAGACACAGTGTTAAATCTTATGGTAAATTTTGGTATTGTGACAACACTACTTATGATCATTGAATTTAAGAAGCTTTTGGCATTATTGTCTCAATTCTTACTACCAATTCTTAGAAAAAATATATAAAATATTTAGGGCTGCCAAATAGATTATTCACGATTAATAGCATCCAAAATAAAAGTTTGTGTTTACATGATATGAGTGTGTGCTATGTATATTTATATGTATATATAAATACACACATATACATGTATACATTTAAGAAATATATATATATATATATACACATTATTATTATATATAAATATATTACATATATTTCTTATATACGTTTATGTGTGTGCATTATATATACATAAATAGACAGTACACACACATATATTATGTAAACACAAACTTTTATTTTGGATGCGATTAATCGTGATTAATCGATTTGACAGCGCTAAAAACAACGTATTTCAGTAATGAGAAATTACACTGGAATTAAGGAAGTTGCTAAAACTTAAAAGTAAAATGTCTTTGCACATTACAGTCATGAAATCTGCCACTGTGAGTATTCTGAATGACCAGAAACTCAAAAGAAAACCGTCTGGACACAATAATTGAGCGGGGAAATGTGATTAACGGTCAAAAAATAATAATGCGATGCAAAAGCCTTTTTCCCCATTAGTTTTTGGGATGAAATGTAATCTGGATGTGTTTTTGTAAGATTCATCCACTTGTGTTGTGGTAACATGCACAGTAAACACCTGCTAAAAACTGGTAGGTTACTAAGACACACATATTTGTTTAATAGTTCTGTGTGATTGAATATCAATGCTTCTGGATCATTGTTGCAGATCTCTGCAGAAAACTCAACCCACATATTAACGTACATCTGTGAACACATACGCTTTGTTGATGCCTGAGGGGAATATCTGGGTTTAGTGTTAACAGTGACAGTAAACCAACGAGTCAGAGTAGATGGGAAATGTAACCACACCTTAGATCCCTTCAAGAAACACATATGAAAAGCTAACAGAAAGGGAGGTAAAGATCCGGTTGGCATTAGATTATGTGTGAGTGAAGCTCACCATCTCCTGCGCCACCTCCTCTGGCACGTCTTTGTAAAGCTCGAACAGGAACTCAATGGCGTTGTTGTCCTTGTACTTTCCGTGGAGCTTCTTGGTGCCGTCCATGCGAAGCCAGAGCTTCAGGCTGGATTTGACCATATCATCTTCCTCAGCCAATTCAACGTAAACGCCATTGTGCTCCTGGAAGAACGTGTGCTCCAGCAGGTCCTGGATGGTGTATCTAGACAGAAAGATCCATATGAAGCCACACAAACTGAATGTATGAAATAAATGTCAATCAATAGGTGGTTTAAAGCTGTTTTATATTTGAAATATAGGTTACAAGCACCTGTTTTCAATGAATCAAATTATTAAGCATAATAACAATAATTATATTATTAAAACTATTTAAGCTTCATGCTTTACTTTACATATGCATATGACTGTGGAAGGGTGGAAATGCATGCAAATAATAATTTCTAATATTATTTTGAACTAGCTTTTATTTTAAAACTTTAGTTTTCATTTTAATTTAATTTTAGTTATTTTGTTTTAGCGTTTTTACTTTATTAGGTTTACTCTTTTAGTTATTTACAGTAAGCAATTTTAGTGATTCAACTCGAACTTATTTTAGTTTGTTTAATTTACATTTTTCACTTAATATTTGTTATTTCAGCTATATTTAAATCACCAAAAATAGTTTTAGCTAACAATAATAACCCTGATATGTAACTTGTGACCGATTTTAAATATTGAAATATTACGTAATGATCATCACATAGTTAGCTCAAAACAAAAAATATAATTTCATAGGCAAAGCTACAAGGTTTCCCAAGTTGCTGGAAAGTGGAGTAGATGCATATTTAACATTGAGGATATATTATTATTTATCATTTAGGATGATTTTCTTTTTATAAAAACAATCTCTGTAGCATCTTTGTTGCTGATATTTTGCAGAATCCTAAGCAATTTCACTTTGTAGAACAATGCTGCATAATAATAACAGAATAATAGAATGCTTCTGCACAAGAATGTTTTAAAGAACACTTTCAAAGTGGAAAATCAAACAGGAAAATCAATAAAGTACCTTTCATCTTTGTTCATGCGGATACAGCCTTCAATGATTTCCTTTAACTCTGGAACTTTCACTTTGTAGAAACTGTCGGGCTTTATACCCTGAAAACAGCAGAAGTGGACACCAATTTCAAAGTCTGAGAAAAACATCAGTCAATGAGGCTAAAAATGTTTTAATATGTCACTCATCAATCTAATGTTCAAATGTAAATTAGATCATTCCCTTTCATATAATCTAATCACAGCCAGTTACACAAGAGCGAGGTTTCAAAGCTTGCCTGGATGTTTTGAAAAAGTTACTTTGCACCAATGCACTGTTGATCTGTTACTGACACTATCCTTGAGAAAAGCACACAACCCTAAAGCTATGGGAGTTTGTTTATTTTTATATACATTTTTATATAACATTTTTTATATAAAAAAAAAATTTTTGTTGTTGAAAAAATTAAATAGGTAATTGCGACTTTTTATCTCACAATTCTGACTTTTTCCCCCCCCGCAATTGTGAGTTTATATCTCACGATTCTAGGAATGGACGATATTATCTGACCAATATCGGAATCTGCCGATAATGGCTTTAAATGTAAGTATCGGCATCGGCCCGATATGAAAAATTATGCCGATATGTCTTGCCGATAAGAGGAATAAATAAAATAATTATGAGCTCTAAAAGATTTTCAGAATTTTTACAACTCTTTTGCTTTAGACTATCTACAAATGTTAAATATAAATGTAAAAATATAAAATAAAATGTTAAGGTTACCACTACATCTTTCTGAAAGAAAATTTAAAATAATTACATATCGGTATCGGTATCGGCCAAAATGAGTTGAAAATTATCGGCATATCGGATATCGGCAAAAATCCAATATCGTGCATCCCTACTTTTTTCACACAGTTGTGAGTTTATATCTCAGGATTCTGACAATTTTCTCACAATTGTGAGTTTATATCTCTATGTTCTGTACATTTCCTAACTTATATCTCACAATTCTGACTTCTTTCCCCTTGCAATTCCAAATTTATATCTCACAATTCTGAGTTTTCTTCTCACAATTCAGAGTTTATATCTTACAATTCAGACTTTTTTCCTAGCAATTCCAAATTTATCTCACAATTCTATTTTTTTTCCTCACAATTGCAAGTTTATATCTCACAATTTACACTTTTTCATTTACACATTTCAGAGAAAAAAATTCTGAATTGTGAGACATAAACTGAATTGTTTGTCTCTCATAGTTGAGGTATACCTATGATGAAAATTACAGGCCTCTCTCATCTTTTTAAGTGGGAGAACTTGCACAATTGGTGGCTGACTAAATACTTTTTTGCCCCACTGTATATTATATCTTGAACCCACTTAAACATTTAATAAAGCAACGTAACATTATTAATTTCACACTGTGGTCTTCTAAAATACAATTTACAACACTTGCATGTGCTTGGTTTAATGTTGATCTAACATATTAAGATCTACAACAGTTAACGCCTGTTATTTGTCACATTTGACTTACTTTGACTATACAAAAGTATTCAATCATGTGAGGTTAAGCTGTGATGTCAAAGAATTACAGCTGAGGACTGAATTACAGCTGGAGTAGGTCACTTTCCCTGTAGACTTGTGTAACATTTGTGGAGCATGAGCTCCATAAAGCATCGAGTTCATGGGAGTTTTGGACGACCGCCCATCCCGTTTACACTCGTGCTCCTTGGCTTTGTCATTAACACTCAGCAACCTTTTCAGAGCAGGCTTTGTTTCGTTCATTCAAGACACGTCATTTAACAAACCAATAAACCAAAACCACTGGTGTCATCCACATAAAGTGCGTGTCAAATTTAGCTATTACTTTAAAAACATCATAAACTTGTTTTCTGACATGCAAAATCAAAACATTACTGAAATCCTGTTGAAGTTGGTTGTACTTCATGTCGTACAACATCTCAATCCACTGCAAAGTTATTACTGTGAGTAAAAATAAATGTTTCTTTTAGCATTGGTTAGGAACACTCTTTCATGTATAAAAAACCTGTTCAAGACTGATTTACATTCAAGAGATCTGTCTGAAGATGTTGTAAACACATGCTGATGTAAGTTTCCAAATGCAATAAGGAGCAGACAAGTGAATATACTGTATCCCTAACAAGCTGCATAATCAGAATGACCTCTCTGTGTACATGTGACCTGTAGGGCCTTTCTCAAATTATCCAGAATGAGACGAGCCCTGGGATTTTTAAAAACAGGATACAGACAGGGGGTATTTCAAACTATTTTAAAGCCATAAGCTCTAATCAAACCCAAGCCGTGAGTCTTAAACCTCTGCTCAAAGTGGACTCACAGCAAGCTCTTAAGGAAATGAGAGGAAAGGAGGACATGCAGGAAGAGAATGAAAGAAGAGAAAAGATGTTTATGGCACTTTCCATGCTGGGCTAAAGGTCTCAGAGCTGGAATAAACTAGGAAATGTGGACGTGCATATGCTTATTGCAAAATATATGCATAACAATTCAACATTTTAAATCAATCTCACAGATTTTGTATTTGAAAGAAGTCTCTTATGCTCGCCAAGGCTGCATTTATTTGATCAAAAATACACAATATGAAATATTTATCTGAAATATTTTTTAACATTAAACAAACAGTTTTCTATGTGAATATATAGCAAAATGTAATTTATTCCTGTGATGTAAAGCTGTATTTTCAGCATCATTACTCCAGTCTACAGTGTCACATGATCTTCAGAAATCATTCTAATAGGCTGATTTGCTGCTCAAGAAACATTTCTGATTATTATCAATGTTGAAAACAGTTGTGCTGCACAATATTTTTTTGAAAACCTAGATAATTTTTTGTCAGGATTCTTTAATGAATACAAAAAGTTCAAAAGAACAGCATTTCTTTTTAAAATATAGATCTTTTGCAGTGTTATTTTAGTATTTTGAGTTTAAGTTAGTTTCCCCCCCCCCACTTTCATCTTAATTTGAGTAAGTTTTAGTACTTTTGTTCCATGTTTTTGTCACCTTTGTTATTAAAAATGTCTATATATTTTATTATATTACTATATATTTTATTAATTTTCATTTCAGTTTTATTTATTTTAGTACATCAAGTTAGATTAAATAAAAATGATAAATGTTTCCTTAGCAGCTAGGTAAAATAAAATATGTTCAAGGTTTTCATAGGTTTTTTAATTTCAATTAACCTTTATTTTATTTAAAGTAATAAAAATGATTTTAGTTTTCCAACATAGAATGACTTAAATACACCTTTCTGAAACATTATAAATGTCTTTACTCTCACTTTTGGTCAATTGAATGGTTCCTTGCTACATAAAACCATTTTTTTTTTTATCGTACTGACCCAAATCATTAACTTAAAGAGTAATTAATCACACTAAATGATAATGATTGAAACTCACGCTGGTAACTTTGCGGTAAATCTGCGCAGCGTTTTGGCACTCAGAGTAAGGGTATTCTGACGTGGTCATCTCCAAGATGCACATGCCAAATGCATAGACGTCCACTGCCTCGTCGTACTTCTCCTCGTACATTTCTGGAGCCATGAACTCTGGTGTTCCTGTTAAACACAATGTGAAGAATTCTCTTAGATGTCACTACCAAAACAGTACATTTTATAATGGTTTAATAATACACTTTATTTCAGGATCAGGAAAGAACTGTCCCACCATGGTATTATCATCTTGATGGTATTACTTTGTAAGCTACCTAGTGACTAAAGGTGAACATTTCAAAAGTAAAATTGAATGTTTAATTTTAAACTTGAAATGCAATGAGGTTGAAGATCTCAGCAGATCTAAGATAAATCATTACCGAGAAACTAAAGCATGAAACGCTTCAGGAGTTTGCAATGACCTACCTATTACGCTCTTGGCAAAGCTTGCCCTCTTGAGTGTGGCCAGTCCAAGGTCCCCGATCTTCACACTTCCTGTGGGGCCCGTGATGAAGATATTGTCACATTTCAAGTCCCTGTGAATGATGGGAGGGGTGCGCGTGTGCAGAAAGTGAAGTCCTTTAAGGATCTGACGACTCCACCTCTGTAGGAGCTTTGGTTTCATCTCTTTGAAACGCTTTAGATACCTAAGAAATTTGGATGTTAAAATCCTTTTCACCTCAGCACCAAAAAAGGGACAATTAAAGGGACAGTCAACCCAAAAATTTACATTCTGTTATCATTTATCACCCTCATGCCATTGCAAACTTGTATGACTTTCGATCTTCTGTGGAATATAATAAAGAATGTTGGTAAGCAAACGGTTTCGGGTCCCACTGACTTTCATAGTATGGACTAAAAATACTATGGAAGTCAACGGGGCCTGAAACTCTATTTTAAAGGGGTGGCTGATCAGCTTTTTTTGAAAGCTTGATTGTGTGTATGGGGTGCAGTGTAACATGTGTTCATGCTTCGTTTTTTTTTAAACGCATTATTTTCACATATTTTACCTTTATTCTACACCGCTGTTTCCATTCTTGTCAAAACGGTCTGTTGAGTTCCTGGTTCTGTGAAGCCCCTCCCTCAGAAATACGCAATGTGCTCTGATTGGTTAGCGGGCTCAGTGTGTTTGTGATTTGCTAACCGCCGAGTGCACGTTGTCCAGAATTGTCACGCCCCCTTACCATTACGGGTATTTGCATGTTCCCGGGGGTGGGGTTTATGTAAACATCAGGGTTAGTGATGTCACAAACCCAGGAAGAAGCTCGTTGTAGTCCCTACCAGACGTTTTTTGTAGTCTTTAAACAGCGATTTCTTTAAAAGAAAATATCTACCTTTGCATTGAACTCTGAGCATCGTAACTTTGCAGACGTTGTTTACGCTCTAACAGCAACAACACACACTAACTAAAGTTCAAAAAGTGAAATCATAATCAACCACCCCTTTAAATAATATCTTTATTGGTATCCCTTTAATGTGATCTATGTGATTCTGAGATGCAGGACAAACTCACGTTTTGAGGGTGCCAGAGGTCATGAGCTCAGTGACCAGAAGGATGCACTTGTGACCTTTCACAGTGGACTTCCAGGAGTCGTAAAAGCGCACAATGTTTGGGTGCTGAAGACCCTTGAGCATCTCAACCTCTTCGCTGAAGCGCTGGCGCTCCACTTTGGTCAGTTTGCGAGTCTGAAGAGAAAAAAGAAAAAAAAGATTTTGAAGGAGAAACAAAAATATTAAGATTCTGAAGTGTGCAACAAGTGGACACTTTGCGGAAAGCTGGGGAAAACTGGGATGACTGAGAACTTTCAATGGCTTTCAATGAGCTCTTAAACAAAAACTAAGAAACAAATAAACCTATGGCAAGACACTATAGGCAAAACAATAGTTTTTTCAGAGTGATCTATGTGATTCTGAGATGCAGGACAAACTCACGTTTTGAGGGTGCCAGAGGTCATGAGCTCAGTGACCAGAAGGATGCACTTGTGACCTTTCACAGTGGACTTCCAGGAGTCGTAAAAGCGCACAATGTTTGGGTGCTGAAGACCCTTGAGCATCTCAACCTCTTCGCTGAAGCGCTGGCGCTCCACTTTGGTCAGTTTGCGAGTCTGAAGAGAAAAAAGAAAAAAAAGATTTTGAAGGAGAAACAAAAATATTAAGATTCTGAAGTGTGCAACAAGTGGACACTTTGCGCAAAGCTGGGGAAAACTGGGATGACTGAGAACTTTCAATGGCTTTCAATGAGCTCTTAAACAAAAACTAAGAAACAAATAAACCTATGGCAAGACACTAGGCAAAACAATTGTTTTTTCAGGCACTGGTCAAATTTTTTGATTTTGGACTATTTTGATTCCACAACATGTCGTCTATCAGACTAGTGGAAAGAAAACATCCAAAATACACATTTAAGTGTTTATATTATTACACTTTATCTATTTGCATCTTCAATTACAACACATATTATTAAAGGCCATGAGTTTTTTCTCATACACTGAGCCAGAACTCTGCATTTTCAGCAGCACTTACATAAACCAAACGAGTTTTATTCCTATCTATATTCTGAAGGTTTGTACAGAGGGGTTGTTCATATAACATTTGCACGGTTTATATAACTTTTATTCATAATGTGGTGGGAAAATATTTGTTTTCTAGCTGTTGACAGTATTTTCTGATTTATGAACAAGAATATTGAACCTGGATTTTTCCACTGTTCATACTTCTGTTCTATACATTTATGTAAATGAGTGCATATTTAATTAGTTAATTGGACCATAACATTTCAGAAAACTTGTAATACAAACCACTTGTCTTATTGTACTGTGATGAATGAACCAGTGACAGTATGGTGATATCTATCTTACACCATGTTCACCTGTAGTGTCTTGCTTTAGTTTAGGTTTTAAATGACATGTTCTTATGACGTACATTCGCCCTCAATAAGCAGCATGATTCACTGCTTATTCTGGCAGATAACAGCCTGTAATTAGTACTCAAAAAACCATTAAAACAGATAAGAACCAGTAAGACGCTTGCAACCGCAAGAATTTCACCATTTACTGTACATGAAACACCCTAACCTAATCATATTTTTCCGCTGTCTCATAATTACATCCCATTCTAAACATCGTTTTTTCCGAAAATCTTTAGCAACTGGACTACAGACGAGCAATTACTTGGCAACAAGGCCATTTCTGTCCTCTGGTGGGTATGAAAGGCTTGATTTAGCAGTCCTGGGCCTCTCAGCCGTGTGAGGAGGGTGGAAACTCCTCAGAGACAGCAGCTCAAGAACCATGAATCCTATATTCAATGAGTTCTGGGAAAAGTGGTGTGTGTTTATGTCTCGAGGGACAGAGGGAGGCCGAGCTCTACATTTAACACAGTATTTGAAGATGTTGCTCATAAGATTCCTTAGGAGAAATGACAACAGACACAAATTTGGTGAATGACACATGAGAGTGTCCAAGGTAATGAAGAAAACAAATCTTTATAAAATCTGGTTTAAAACACGTGTCAAGTTCTTAGAAATGTGGTCTTTGTATTCATGTACAGGTAGGTTGCATTTGGTTTTGAAAACTTTCATGCCATTTTCAAAAAAAACTGAACGACTCTTAAAATGTGGTTATTTTTTTTTCAAAAAGGTTCTTAAAGGGATTTGCAAAAGTACTTTCTATAATAGCACTTGATTTGGCAGACTTTTTTTTTAATTATTATTAAGATTTATTTTAACATTTTAACAAAACTCTTTCATAGTTTTTTAAGGAAAAATAATAAAGATTATGCCCAACTACTTTTTTTCAAAAACATTCTTCATTTAATAAGAGCTTTTTTTGTCTTCATATTAGGACAGTTGCATCACCCTGATATCATTTACTTTTTGTCCCCCAAATATCTTAAAATATTTGAATTCAAATGTGTTAACAAATGCAAAACTGATATAAAAATGCATTTGTTGATGCAACCGTGTCATTTGAACTTCCTTACATGCAGGTTTGAACTGTTTTGTTGAAGCAGTTTCACGGGATTCGTACCGAAGCTCTTCACCACTCAAGTGCAAAATTATACTGCGTTGAGCAAATAAACCTACTAAAAATGAAAACACATACATATGAAACTGGATATGTGACGCTAACATTCTAAAGTATCATTTTTGAGATCTCACAGCATGTTAAAACTGTTTTGAATATATAACATAATATTCCTCAAGTAATTGTGAGAAAATTTGGTTTTATTAATCGAAATTGTGGACCTGTAAATCACACTTTGTGTGAAACGGAATAAAAGTTGTTGGGAGTTTTACTGCCTCTAGTGTTCATTTCAACTGGAAACTGCAGCGATTCGTATGTATAGGTACGTTTTTTTCAGTTTTGCAGAAATGTATTTAGAGGCACGCATTTCGAATGAGCCTATGTTGCAAAAACAGTATGTGAAAAGAGTAGTATAGGCAAAATAACAGTATTTATAGAATAGCACGAAAAAAGTACCCAGATTACTTTGTACTTAATTATATACTACTTAATATCATGACATTTTGCATTGCAATTGGTTTAGTGAATGATTCAATGACTCATTCATAAAGATAATCACTTGCATCAAAAATAGTTTCCGTAAGAAGCCCATCACAGTTTATCATAATGACTTTTATTAATAAATGTAACTATTCAAAACGTGTGTCTGTATTGGTGTATTCACTGATGCTGCATTTTAGATATAAAGTAATAATTAAAGGCTGTGTTACAGAGATTATACCACGGTTAACAATGTTTTAGTTAATCAGTGGTTACATTTCTGTAACACACAGCCTCTTGTGGCTCATTGCTTCATTTGAACAGCTTGTTTGTAAAACAGTTATTTATTTCATGACTGGGTGATTTAGTTAAAGGGTTAGTTCATCCAAAAATGAAAATTAGACTGTGTTTTACTCACCCTCGAGGCATCCTAGGTGTGTATGACTTTCTTCTTTCAGACGAATCCAGTCGGAGTTATATAAAAAATTGTCCTGGCTATTCCAAGCTCTATCATTGCAGTCAGCGGGTGTTGCAGTTGAACAGTCCACAAGTCGTCAAATAAAGCGCGCGCATCCATAATAAAACGTACCTCACACGGCTCCGGGGGGTGAATAAAGGCCTCCTGTAGCGAATCCATGCGTTTTTGTAAGAAAAATATCCATATTTCAAACATAATAAACACTTTTCTCTCACTTCAGTTATCTTTCATACATGGAAGCCGTTCCGGCGGATGACGCAGCACGTATGCACAGCGTGCGCCTCTGAGATATGCTAGTCTCGCGAGTTTGTTTACAGGAGCAAAGGAAGCAAAGTTTTCTTACTTTAGCAAAGGAAAACCAGTCTCCTCTTGGTTTATATCCTCCGACATTTTTCTTTGTAAATCCTCGGTTTGTACTTCTAATTCGTGACCGGCGTCACTAATCACGCATGCCGACGTCATACGTCATCCGCCGGAATGGCTTCCGCGTACCACAGTTAGATGAAGTGAAAGAAAAGTGTTTATTAAGTTTGAAATATGGATATTTTTCTTACAAAAACACATGGATTCGCTACAGGAGGCCTTTATTCACCCCCCGGAGCCGTGTGCGGCACGTTTTATTATGGATGCGCACGTTTTATTTGACGACTTGTGGACTGTTCAACTGCAACACCCGCTGACTGCAATCATAGAGCTTGGAATAGCCAAGACAATTTTTTTATATGAAAGTCATATACACCTAGGATGCTTCGAGGGTGAGTAAAACACAAGCTAATTTTAATTTTTGGGTGAACTAACCCTTTAAGGTGTAGAGTTGTAGTAAAGGGTTAAAAATGAACATCCTGGGACTTGCACTGTTAAAACACGTTAGAGCTGCATGATTGAAACATGGTGGGCTTAAACGGAAGAAATCCTGGAGCTTGAGTTCAGGACAGCCCGAGGCACAGCGAGCTAGTAATCACAAAATGACACATAACAACCTCTACAGGCTTATCATGATTGAAGGAAGGAACCTAAAGGCTTGTCAGGGAATCAGCCATATGGTAGTGCTTTTGTGCTTGACGCATCGGTGGGACAAAAAAGAGAGTATAAGCATATGGGACAGCTATTGTGAAAAAAGCTTTGCTGTGTTTTTTGTCATTGAATGCATCATTATTGTGTGGTACTGTAGAGATTTGAAATACAGAAGCTGATTTTAGTTGCCACAGATTGACCAAACTGCACGTAACACACCCAACACATTTAAGTTGGTTATTATATACTAGATAAAATGCATATTTCAAAATACTGTCTAACACCGTGTCTACACTGGATGCGACCATTCGCGTGCAGAGTAGACATGGTGTTAGACAGTATTTTGAAATGTGCATTTTATCTAGTATATATTAACCATCTTAAATTCTAATAAGTTTTTGAAAGTTCCTAAGTGCTATTCTTGAAAAAATCTAGACTAATGAAGTTAAGACATCTTAAGACACCTTTCTTTTTTTTCTTCTTAAGAATAAAATGACAGGCATCCGTGTTATATATGTTTAAAGCACATACAATAACACATACAGCGTTTTTAAGATACTTACTACGATTTTAAAAACATTTTTTCAAGAATTTACATCGTCTTGAAGAACAATGGAGAAAATACATATAAGAACATTCTTCAGAAGAAATATTTTGGGAATACAAAACATTACATTTTTTTCTTAAGTTAGAAGCTAAGAAGAAAATTACAGTTAAGAAGAATTTTATTCTTAATAGAATAGTTCACCCAAAATTGAAAAATGAAATGGAAATAGCTCACCAATGGATCCTCTGCAGTGAATGGATGCCACATTAATGATGAATTTGTTCCTTACAAACACACAGCTTTTGGCTTCACAAGACATTATTTGCTGGACTGGAGTGGTGTGGATTACTGGATGTTTTTATCAGCTGTTTGGACTCTCATTCTGACGGCACCCATTCACTGCAGAGGAGCCATTGGTGAACAAGTGATGCAATGCTACATTTCCCCAAATCTGATGAAGAAACTCATCTAGATATTGGATGGCCTGAGGGTGACTACATTTTCCATTTTGGGTAAACTACTCCTTAAATATTGCATGCAAGTGTGAAACATGGTGCCTTGTTATTGATGCCAACAAATTCTGCATTCTTTGACGATCTAAATCTATTTTTTTCTTGGCATGAAGTGTATGTAAATGGCTCTGCGATGGAGATCTCAATAACCTTTCGCTCAACTCTGGAACAGTGTGTTTCCAATGAAACAATGTAGGCCAATGTTGTCTTGAAGACTCTATCATCATATCAGCTAGTCAAATTACGTGATAACCCTCCGTCGATGTGACTTGATGATAAATATGTTCTTGATGAAAAGCAGACAAACACATTTGGTGAGAACATTTTCATGAATTTTTCATGAATCCTTTGGCATTCATGCAAATCATGCGTATGAAGTGTAATGTTTTTATTTTGATATTTTGTGCCATTCTTCAATTTTAATATTATTAAATAAATAGCAACTAACAATTGGTTTAATACTTAAATCCTGGGTGCTTTTATATCTGTTTGTCATTGAAAGATATGCTTATGTAAGTTTTTGGATGCCATTGTACAAATTTCCTCATTGTGTTATTATACGCCTGAATGTTTAGAAGAACAAATGTACAGAAACACATGTGCGTTCAATAAGAGCACACCGCTGGGGGTTGAGAGCAGTATGGGCCAGCAGTTTCAGCGCTGGTTAACTCCAAACTGCCCAGACCAGAATCCTGAACTCATGCCAAACCACATCTATTCATTCCAAGGACCTCTAAGCCAGTGGCAAATCCAATGCAACATTAGAAAAACAGTTAGAGAGACTGCAAGGAAATTACTGTCATTTTTCAAACTTCGAATCCCAAAAACTGTTAGCAGAGCATAGTAAATCTCTGTTATTAGTGGTGTTTGCAAATGAAAGCCTCACTAGGCGAGCCATCGAAACACCAGATTTAGACAAACAGACGATATAAAAATCTCAATGACCACTCACCAACTCAAGCTGACATTAAACGCATGAGGTGAACATCACTCATGTCTCTGGCCTCCACCAGCCGATGGAATAAACAGATCAGACTTATAACCATAAACACATGCATACTGCATCAGGTTTGTAAATGACACTGTGCCCATTGCAGACAATGAACGGCTCTCTGTTGAGACCTTTTGACATACAAACCCCAAGTTACGTAAAATCATATTCTGCCTGAATCCAATTACAAAGTTAAAGTCATGTAGAAAGAGTTCTCATTATGAAAGTTTCAAAACATTGAAACCTGAAGGGTACTTGACATTTTGTTCAATTACAACTTTGGTCCAAAAAGTATGGAAACATCAACAAATGTTCTTTTATCCCAGCAAAGCAGTAAACAGCATTGGATGAAGATGACAACGATGCCGGTCTGGAGCTGGTAAGAAAGGAAAGAGATTATAATGAAGAGGAATACACACCACTCCAGGGGCCAACACTAATTCTGCATTAAATACATGGCAAAAAACACCACGCTTCATTTTCCTGGCATTTTAAGTTGGAGTGAACATTATGAATTTGTTGAAAAGTTTTTACAAGCGTCTAAAATACTGTTATGTAAATATTAAATAATAACTAGTGCTGTGCTGCATATTTCTCACCCTGTCCTCAAGCTGCCATGAGTTAAAGTGTAGTTTGCCCTCACGCGCTGCAGCAGATTCGTTACATAACTGTTTATAACAATAGAACAATAATAAATGAACACTGTGAACTTCTAATTAAGCCATGTGCAAATGCAAGTCAGTAAAATAACATAATAGTTTTACACACATTATATAATATTATAAAAGTGATAGCACTTAGTCCAAAAGAAAAGAAGAGAATTCTTAGCCGACTTCTTAGCCGAAATACACTTTCTTTTAATCAATTAGGGTTACATATTGTATACTGAAATATTTTTATATCACTTTCAACAAGTTTAAATTGAATGTATCCGAGTAAAATTAATAAAGTATTTTTCTTACACTTTGAATACATGTGAGTGTACTTTGTAACATGTACACTACACATGTATAACTTATAAATGAAAAGATGCATTTTTACTATAAACGTCACATATTTTTAATCGATTTTCAGCCGGCTCGGGTGCATCTTTACATCCCTAGTATTATTTTTTTTCTAATTAATTATTAATCAGCTTTTTTCTGCATTACAATCTGAGGGCAGCTTAACCAACCTGACATTTTGACTTTATGTCCCCAAAAACATCTAAATGAATTTTAATTTGGAAACATGCTCATCATAGAGCTGTCATTTTAATGAAAAATGAGTGTGACATCATTGACCCTCTTGTTACTACCACTACCAGGTCATTTGCACGCCCATCATTCACTAAATTCTACACATACCGCCCTTGCAAGTTCATTTATCAAGTGGCTAAAATGTCTGGATCTACTGATAGCAGAATGTTTTTGTTGTAGTCTCTCTCTCCAAGCATTCAGCTCTGCATAACTGCTAGATCCCACATTGTTCACGTGTTTTGGGACTTGTACTTGTCTGACTCTCCCGTCAAACTTATATTGGGGTCTGGTCATGGGGGTCTGCAGGCATGTGTGTGATTAAAGCCAGACTGAAAATGTCTTGGCTCAGCTCCACATGGTGTTACTGTTACATAAGCAGTGTTGATGTTCTAGTGCTCCACATGGGGAGGAACCACCTGTCAGCACCTTCATTAGGACGAACACGAGCCACCAGAATAATTTAATGCTAGAAGACAAATCGAAGAATGAACTGGATCCTTTTGAACAAAATCAGGCCAAAGCGCTGCTCGCTTGGAGTTAGTTTTGAAAGTTTGAAACAGCTTGCCAAAGCCAACTTTTCCAGAAAACTGCTTCAGCTGGTAAACACTCTCAAATTATCATTGGTCAATGGCAATTATGTAATAAGAAGGTGTGGCCTACTTTGACATGGAAATCTTCTCCAACTCATTTCTTCAGTTCAGTCTGTCGAGGTCAGATGAATAGAAGCTTGTTTCCACCACAGGATAACATTTTTTTTTAAAAAGGTAATTTTGACTTTTTATCTCACAATTCTGACTTTTCCCCTCACAATTCTGAATTATGAAGTCAGAATTACAAGATATAAACGCAGGACTGTGTGATATAAATGCAGAATCATGAGATATAAACTCACAATTGCAAGAAAAAAGTCAGAATTGTGATATAAGTCACATTGATCTTATTTATTTTTATTCCATGGACAATAAAACAAAACTGAATTGCTATAAACTCGGAATTCTGAGGACAAAATTCAGAATTGCAACATGCTAATTTAGAATTGTGAGAAAGTCAGAATTCTTGAGCTTACATCTCGTGATTTTAAAAAGAAGAGTCAGAACTGTGAGATATAAACTTTGAATTGTGAAATAAAAAGTCGCAAAGTTTTTATTTTTTATTCCATGGTGGAAACAAGCTTCCATAAAAACATTCATGACTAAAAACATAAGTTTTTTTTATGTTTAGTACTGTAAAGTTGCTTTCTTCATAGCATGATTGGAGTGCAAAGCTCATGCAAATATACAAATTGCTATGATCAGATGCTTTCTTACAGGCGGAACAATATACTAATGTGTTAAAAGTAAATAGATCAGATAGAGGAGGATGCTTTTTCCAATAGGAAACTATTGGCAACACAGCCTGAGGTGTGAAAAAAGACACAATTATAGGTTAAATATTTCCCAACTTCCACAAACCGAGGAAAAAAATACACTTCTAGTCTGCCTCATGGATTACTGTGAAAGTGAGCTTCATCTGTGATAATGAATAACCTTTTGTGCAAGAGATAGTAGCTGTGTTTGTATTTTATTGTGTGATAATGTTATCTTTGTTCTTCAAGACCGCATCGATATCAGCAGTAACAGGCTGAGTCATGTTTGTGATTCCTCTCCAAAATAAAGAGACCACTCATATTGATCTCACTGCGTCTCTGCTCTGCGCTCACTTACACACGAGCCCTGAACTGCAAAGACACACTACATGAGAATGCATGTCCGGTCATGAGTGTTCGAAGGCGTTGTTAAGGTCACAGTCTAATGTGGGAACACACCTGTAGGCAGCAAACTGCCCATAGACACACAGCGGTGCATTTCATCAATCACATGACAGCTGGAATCCACATATGACAGTGATGAAGATTCAACTAAAGCAGCTGGAAGACAAATTAGAGCAGGAAAGCTGTGACCGTAGAACTATTCTCTCTCTCTCGCACCCTCAAGCCATCCTAGGTGTATATGACTTTCTTCTTTCAGACGAATACAATCAGAGTTATATTAAAAAATGTCCCGGCTCTTCCAAGCTTTATAATGGCAGTGAATGGGTGGTAATATTCAATAGTCCAATAGAAGTCCAATAAACTGCGTCCATCCATCATAAAAAGTGCTCCACACGGCTCCAGGGGGGTTAATAAAGGCCTTCTGAAGCGAATCGATGCGTTTGTGTAAGAAAAAGATCCTTATTTAAAACTTTATAAACTGTAATCTCTCATGTAATCTAACTGTCGTATGCACGTTCACGAGAGACAGTGGATGACGTTGGCATAGCGTAAGCTCTGGTAAGAATATGCTAGTCTCGCGAGAACCAAGTTTTGTTTACAGCTAGGGGTGTGCGATATCACGATTTTTGCTTTTGAAGAAACATCGTAGTATCGCACTACAACGCACATTCTATCAGTTGCAGTCTCAATATACTGTACAACGCCACATACATTCACATCAAATGTTAACTTAGCGGTAAATTTACACTCACGGGGCACTGCACTTATTCACGATCAGGAAAGTACATTATTTGCATGCAAGCCTTGCCGGTTAAACATTTCATTGGCGTGCTGAAAAGCGCTTTTTCTGAGCTCGTACACCTGAAGCGCGCGCACACTAAAAAGCCTGTAAAACAGCGCCTGATACTGGACTAAGTTATCTTTCGCATCTGATTGTGCTAATACGGTCAAAAACACAAAAGGTTTAAATATAAACACAGTTGATTATGTCTACAGTGAAAGTAAGCAGTTGAGAGAAAAACAGATGCATGCCTGGATATTAGATGCTTGCAGGTCTTAAAGTGACAGCAGACTAATAGTACTAAACATGCTGCCGCTTGTCATTAAAGGAGTAGTTCACCCAAACATTAAAATGTTGTCATTATTTAATCCCTCTCATGTTGTCCCAAACCTGTATTAATTTCTTTCTTGTGCTGAACACACACACACATTTTAGCAAATGGCTGCAATATAACAAAGAGTGAAAAATTTAAGGGGGTCTGAATACTTTCCGTACCCACTGTATATTTTAAAGAATGTGGGTAACAAACAGTTGCTGGTCCCCATTGACTTTGATAGTAGGAAAGAATAAATACTATGGAAGACACTGGGAACCAGCAACTGTTTGGTTACCCACAATCTTCAAAATAATTTTTACTTTCAACAGAAGAAAGAAACTCATTCAGGTTTAAAACAACTTGAGAGTGAGTAAATGAATTTTTTTTCTCTCAGAATTTTCATTTTTGTGTGAACTATCCCTTTAATGTTAATAAAACAACAAAACGCAAAGAGAAAAATCACTCACTGCTCTTGACTGAAGAACTTTAAAACAGTCGCTTTAATAAAAATCAATGTAAAATTTATACAGTGAAGTGTATATAGTGTTTTATTTTATACATGTTAATTCAATTTCTTTAATGCTAAATGCTAAATCAGTGGTGGACAGTAACAAAGTAGTTTTACTTCGTTACTGTACTGTACTAAATTTTTCAAGTATCTGTACTTTACTGGAGTAGTTTTATTTTGAGTAACTTTTACTTTCACTTCACTACATTCCAAAGCATAAGATCGTACTTTTTACTTCACTACATTTCATAAAGCATTTCGTTATTCCTTATAATATATCACGTGCTCCGAGACGCAGAAGCGGTGTCTGATTCAAGAACGAACTGATTCTTTTCAATGAACCCGTTAAATCGGTTCGCAAATCGCACCAAACGATTAATTCACGAATTGGAATGATCCGATTGCAGCTGTTCTCGAGTCGACAACTCACTGATTCAAATGATCCGTTTAGTGTGAGTCTCCAGTGAACTGAACTCACAAGTAAGAACCGGGAGCGTTTGATGTTGTTAAAAGTAAGTTACTAATGTCAAATTTTAGTACTAATTATTGTAACTGAAAATCATATTTAGGTCAAA
>NW_015505981.1:354351-355538 GCF_001515645.1 Sinocyclocheilus grahami | reverse complement strand
ACTTGTTGGGTCTTTCCCAAAAAGACTCATGGCTGTATTGGATCAAAAGGGTGCTTCTACTAAATACTGAGGAAAGGGTCTGAATACTTAGGACCATGTGATATTTCAGTTTTTCTTTTTTAATAAATCTGCAAAAATGTCAACAATTCTGTGTTTTTCTGTCAATATGGGGTGCTGTGTGTACATTAATGAGGAAAAAAAATTTACTTAAATGATTTTAGCAAATGGCTGCAATATAACAAAGAGTGAAAAATTTAAGGGGGTCTGAATACTTTCCGTACCCACTGTATATTTTAAAGAATGTGGGTAACAAACAGTTGCTGGTCCCCATTGACTTTGATAGTAGGAAAGAATAAATACTATGGAAGACACTGGGAACCAGCAACTGTTTGGTTACCCACAATCTTCAAAATAATTTTTACTTTCAACAGAAGAAAGAAACTCATTCAGGTTTAAAACAACTTGAGAGTGAGTAAATGAATTTTTTTTCTCTCAGAATTTTCATTTTTGTGTGAACTATCCCTTTAATGTTAATAAAACAACAAAACGCAAAGAGAAAAATCACTCACTGCTCTTGACTGAAGAACTTTAAAACAGTCGCTTTAATAAAAATCAATGTAAAATTTATACAGTGAAGTGTATATAGTGTTTTATTTTATACATGTTAATTCAATTTCTTTAATGCTAAATGCTAAATCAGTGGTGGACAGTAACAAAGTAGTTTTACTTCGTTACTGTACTGTACTAAATTTTTCAAGTATCTGTACTTTACTGGAGTAGTTTTATTTTGAGTAACTTTTACTTTCACTTCACTACATTCCAAAGCATAAGATCGTACTTTTTACTTCACTACATTTCATAAAGCATTTCGTTACTCCTTATAATATATCACGTGCTCCGAGACGCAGAAGCTGTGTCTGATTCAAGAACGAACTGATTCTTTTCAATGAACCCGTTAAATCGGTTCGCAAATCGCACCAAACGATTAATTCACGAATTGGAATGATCCGATTGCAGCTGTTCTCGAGTCGACAACTCACTGATTCAAATGATCCGTTTAGTGTGAGTCTCCAGTGAACTGAACTCACAAGTAAGAACCGGGAGCGTTTGATGTTGTTAAAAGTAAGTTACTAATGTCAAATTTTAGTACTAATTATTGTAACTGAAAATCATATTTAGGTCAAAGC
>NW_015505981.1:334754-354052 GCF_001515645.1 Sinocyclocheilus grahami | reverse complement strand
ATGTGATGTTCAGAACATGGTAACTACAGTAATTATCAAAGTGGGAAGTGATGCCCTCTGGGGGCATTTGGCCAGGGGTGTTTTTACACCACAGACCAGGTTTGAGAAGAAAAAAATCATTATGAAAATCTAATTATGTTTTCCTTATTATATTCATTATTTCCTTATTGGTTATTTTGGGAAAATCCCAAGTATTTTGAGCAGTAGGATTATAAAAAATATATGCTCATATAAAATTAAATGATAAAAGTAGCCTATATAAAACTGCAAAATAAACATTCATCTATCAGTACTTTTTACTTAAGTACATCAAAAATTAAGTACTTTGTACTTTCGCTCGAGTAAAATTGAAAACTGAGTACTTTTACTGGAGTAATATTTTATTATACGGATCTGTACTTTTACTCAAGTACTTGATTTGTGTACTTCGTCCACCACTGTGCTAAATACACCTGCTGTACCTGAAAAATAAATCACTGTTTGTTTTATTTGTATATTGGTAATGTGTATCTTTTCTTATTTGTTGTTCTTATTTTTTTAAAAACAGATCAAATAATGTCTTTTTTTGCACTCTTTGGCCTAAATATCTGCCATTTTTTCGTTTTTTTATATTTTGTTCCCTTATAAGTCTTTGGTTTTAAAATAGGGAAATTAGTTTGGCTGTACTGCTCAGGCAACTTGCAAAATAGTAAAACCAACATCAACAAACAATCGTGATAAAATCGTGAGTCGTGATTTTCCTGAAAAAAAAAAACGTGATATGATATTTTTTCCATATCACCCACCCCTATTTACAGCAAAGAAAAAAACAGTCTCCTCTCGGCTTATATCGAAATCCTGCGTCATTTTCCTTTATAAATCCTTGTTTTGTACTTTTTAATATGAGACCGTTGTTTTATTTTGCTCTCTCCTTTGCGCTTCCGCGTTCATCACTTCTCACCAGAGTTTACGCTACACACGTCATCCGCTGGAACGCCACTCTCTCGTGAACACGCGTACGACAGTTAGTGGAAGCTAAAGATGACGGTTTATAAAGTTTTAAATATGGATATTTGTCTTACACAAACGTATCGTTTTGCTCCAGAAGACCTTTATTAACCCCCCGGAGCCGCGTGGAGCACTTTTTATGATGGATGGATGCACTTTTTTGGGCTTTAAAATCTCGACCACCATTCACTGTCATTATAAAGCTTGGAAGAGCTAGGACTTTTTTAATATAACTCTGATTGTATTCGTCTGAAAGAAGAAAGTCATATACACCTAGGATGGCTTGAGAGTAAGAAAATCATGGGGGTAATTGTCATTTTTGGGTGAACTATCCCTTTAAGTGAATTTATGATTAAAACAAGGGAAAAAATCTAATAATAGGGTAAGAAAAATTTACTTATTTTCCCTTTGAATTAAGTTTATTTATCTGACCCTATTAGCAGATTTAAACTGACTTAATTTTGTTGCATGTACTTGGGAAGTTATTTTGCTTCGCAGGTATATGTATTTGATGTAAGAATGCTTAGATACTGTACTGTAAAACAAGACTAAATTAATTTGCAGTGTATTCATATTAGTATTTGTTGATTTAAAAATGATCATTTTACAGTAATACATGAAATATAATTTTCAAAAATGTATTACAATAATGAGATTCTGGGGCAACTTGCTTAATCACTATGAATAGGCACAAAACAGGCATTATTTTCTTTAAGCACATAAATATGTTTTTCCTATTGATTTTGGGGTGGAATGTGATCTGGGCGTGTTTTCATGATATTCATCCTATTATAGCTATCACAGAGTGTATTTATCCTTCATCTGGGTTAAGTTTCAGTGTATTTATTGACAGCACTGCTGTACTGTATTCATCGAGTGGATCTAGGCTGCACAAAACGTTCTGCCTTATCTGTGTGTGTGTGTGTGTTTGCAGGATCACAAGAGACTTTAAATGAAGGTTAACCTCGCAAGAGCACAACAGTGACCACACACTTCATTGACCTTGATTCTGGAAGTATTTTTCCCCAATAATTCTTTCCATAGGGATTTCAAAACAAATAAAAAATTCCTTCAACAAAGACTTCCATGCCATGAACCAAACCAACTGACTGTGAGATGAAACATAACACCACAAACTATGATTCAATGCAAAATTAGGGAAAAATAACAAAAAGGTAAGACTCTGCATTTAATGTGAATCAACTACTCTTGCCATGAAGCACTGCGAATGACGTTGTGCAAAATTAAACTGACTTCAATATAAAAACAATATGCACTACAGATAAAAAGTTTGGAATAATTAAGATTTTGTAAAATAGAGAAAAAAATGCAATAAAACAGTAATATTTATTGCAATTTAAAATATCTTGGTATATTAGAATGATTTCTGAAGGATCGTGTGACACTGAAGACTGGAGTAATGATGCTGAAAATTCAGCTTTACATCACAGGAATAAATGACATTTTACAATATACTAAAGTAGAAAACAGTTGTTTTAAATTGCAATAATATTTCACAATATTACTGTTTTTACTGTATTTTTAATCAAATAAACGCAGCCTTGATGAGCAGAAGAGACTTCTTTCAAAAACATTAAAAAGTCTTAAATATTTCAAACTTTTGACCGGTAGTTCATTCTAAAATATTGAGATATTGAGCACTAACACTAATATTAAATGTGGTCATAAGAACAACATATATTTGGTTCCACACCTCATATCACCAGTTATTATGACTGTACCTTGTTCTGGAAACACTGGCAAATGACTGGCATTGTGCTCTTATACACGAGCTGATAGTGTTACTATTTCTAAAGCAGCAGCAAGGACAGAGATAATGACCGGCACAGAAAGAGAAAGCGGGAGGTGAACCGAATGAGAGGAAGATGACTTTGTGAAGAGATCAAAATAGAGGTTAACACATTATGGATATAAGTGTTCATGTTACTACTATTATTGCATGGGCATGTCAAAGAAGGCTTGACATTCAGATGAATTATGAAGGAAAAAAGAAACTGAAAACACAATAAGGTTACAATCATAATCGACTCACTGAAGCATAAAGAACTTACAAAAAAACATGTGAACTACAGTTTGAACTCATTAATTTTGCTTTGTAGTTTGCTTAGTTGTCCTATACACCACTTTTATTTATTTATTTTGGGTCATATTTCACTCTTAATATCCCTTCTAGACATTATGCAATATCTTATTTTGTGTTCAAACACAAAAGTTAAGTCATAAATGATGAATGACTTTACATTTTTGCTTCGGTAACCCTTTAATAACACCAATCAGAGGACAGGCAAGGAATGAAGGTGTTAACTTTATTTCAACACATAAAGCTTCTAATTGCTCTTAATGGTTAAACTGTTCAAATACTTTACTCTCTCTGTTACCTAATATTACAAAATACTTTGGCAGCACTGAGGAAAAAATGGGCAAGACAATCGCTTTTCTTCTCTTTCCTCTGGCATCTGATCTGTTCATCCTCATTGTGTTGTTTTATTTTAACGACCAAATAAAGTGTCCTTTGCATTATATCTCATAGATATCCACTAAACACACAGCATTGGCAGATACCAAAGGACTTCACAGCTTGTGCTGATTTGTTATGGTGTCCATTCCCTGCTAAGCATTGTTGAAGAGACAGATTTTAGCCTCGATGTTTATCATGTTGTTGCAATAATGGCAATGTTTATTTAACTACTTGCAATATGATTTACTGAACAAATTGTGCAGCCCTAATTAGCTGTAATAAGATTTATTTTAAAGGCAGTACAGTTGAGAAATGTTTCGACACTACTTTTAATTACATTTCTTTTGTGTGATTTTGTAGACCACACAACACGTAAACCTTGTTATCACACTAAAACCTCCACTCGCACAGTAAAGTTTGGTACCAAGCAAGCTAACAATACTCTAAGCATATACAGCACACACAAATATCAGGTAGAATTATGCATTTCTAATTGGATTATATTGTTCTTATTAATGTTTTTCGGTGTTGAATGAATTGCAAGTATGTTTATAATCTACTTTTTTTTTTAGGACTTTGGCATTTCTTTCACATTTTCACTTTGCTATTCTGATCATATAATTTGTAATGATTTTCAAGGAATAGTTCACACAAAAAATATAATTTGCTGAAAATGTAAATTTACTCCAAGATGTAAATGAGTTTGTTTCTTTATCAGATTTGGAGAAATGTAGCATTGCATCACTTGCTCACCAATGGATGCTCTGCAGTGAATGGGTGCCGTCAGAATGAGAGTCCAAACAGCTGATAAAAACATCACAATAACCCACACTCCAGTGCATCACTTAACATCTTAAGAAGCCAAAAGCTGCGTGTTTGTAAGAAACAAATCCATCATTAAGGCATTTTAACATCAAACCATTACTTCTGGTAAGTCCATAATCTATAATATTGCTTTCTCCAGTGAACAAAAAAAAAAAAAAAGTTGTCTTATCTGAATCAGGAGAGAAATCTGCACAGACCAAGCACAGTCTAAAACAGCTCTAAACAAATATGTGAGTGGATTTTGATGTGAGAGGAGAAGAGGAAATGAACTTTTTCACTGGAGGAAGCGTTATTATCGATTATGGACTTGTATTTTGCCTGAAGAGACGGTTTAAAGTTAAAACACCTGAATGATGGATTTGTTTCTTAGAAACACACAGCTTTTCACTTCACAAGATGTTAACTGATGGACTGGAGTGGTGTGGATTACTTGTGGATTATTGTGATGTTTTTATCAGCTATTTGGCCTCTCATTCTGACGGCACCCATTCACTGCAGAGGATCATTTGGTGAGCTGATATGCTGATCACACGGTATAATTTGTAATAAATGTAAAACATAAAATCTAATTAGTTTAAAACAATTTGAATGTGAACCTTTCACTCAAATATGCTGATGATATAATTTATAATGAATAACATTGTAACAAATTGGAAAAGAACAAGTGATTTTCACAAGTGATCTCAGACTTTTGGACCCCATTTCATATGTATGTGTGTCTTTGTGTCTTCTCAGTGTTGAGTCAAAGCCGAACCAGCCTGGGCTAGTTGGAGAAAGCCACAATGGCAATCAGGACACATCTGGAGTACATTATTAGAGAGGCCAATAATGAAAATATCGCATCAGAGCTTGAAATACATTCCAGCAGTGTCTAACATTTCAAACAAATAACGCAAATGAACACGAGACTGGACCAGAATAAGGCAGCCTGACAGCAACAGGATAGTTGCTAGTTTAAAGTCCCCCAGCATGAAAGAGAAGGGGGCAGCCGTGGTACAAGATGTACCGCTGGGCTCAATTACCTGCTGTAGAGAAACTTTCGCAACAGACAACAGGCTTGTTCTTGTGGAGTGCTGACATAAGAAAGCGCTTTAAGTGTAGATGGTTACTTCTGACATTTCCTTTTTCGGGGCTTGGGAAAGGAGGTCAGGAGTGAACATTCAGCCATCTCTTCAGAACATGCATTTAAATGTTGTTCACAAGAACTTATAATGCACACAAGCCTAAGGTTAACACTTTCTATTAAATATAGCAGGCGATTTAAAAAGGCCAGAGCAGCAAAAGGTAACAGACGTCATAAAACACAGATTCATGCTTCTTGGTTCGCGGGCTGAATTTTCACAGCTGGAGATTTTGTATTTTACCTTTGACCTGTTCTTGTGAATGACCCCCTTATCATTAAGGGACAATCTCTCTAGAGATCATTAAACTATACTGGTATTAATAAAATTGCTGCAATCGCTCAGATGGGGATCACAGAGTGTTAATGCAGGTAAGCAGCCTCTTTTCTCAATTATTTATATGGAAGACATTTTAATCAAATGACAATTTGATAATCATTCACAAGCATTTCCATTTGTTTAACTACTTCTGTCTCTCGGTGTCAACGGATCCTCTGCAGTGAATGGGTGCCATCAGAATGAGAGTCCAAACAGCTGATAAAAACATCACAACAATGATCCACACCACTCCAGTGCATCAGTTAATGTCTTGTGAAGCGAAAATCTGCATATTTATAAGTAACAAATCCATCAAGACGTTTTTAACTTTAAACTGTTCATAAAGTCCCCTATGCATAACATTGCTTTCTCCTGTGAAAAACTTGCCTAGTCTGAATCAGGAGAGAAAGCTGCACAGCTCAAGCACCGTTTACAAGTTAAAACGGTCCAAAACAGTTCTAAACAAACATGCTAATGGATTTTGATGTGAGAGGACAACAAGCGATGGACTTTTTCACTGGAGGAAGCGTTATTATGGATTATGGACTCGTATTTTGGTCAAAAGTTTAGGTTTAAAATATCTTAGTACTGGCTTTGTTTCTTACAAACACACAGCTTTTGGCTTCACAAGACTTTAATTTATGGACTGGAGTGGTGTGGATTGCTTGTGGATTACTGTGATGTTTTTATCAGCTGTCTGGACTCTCATTCTGACGGCACCCATTCACTGCACAGCATCTATTGGTGAGCAAGTGATGCAATGCTACATTTATACAAATCTGATGAACAAGCTCATCTAAATCTTGGATGGCCTGAGGGTGAATATATTTTCAGCAAATGTCCATTTGGGTGAACTATTCCTTTATTTACAAAGAAACGGCAAGTGACACGTTGAATTAAACCTGAAATTTTGAAGCTAAAAGACTGAAAGAGTACTTTCTTGTAAAACATATCGATTTACAGTGTAGTGGTTACATACAGTCTGAGACCGCGAGTGAAAACACTTCGATTTAGACAAATCGACTAAGAAATTAACTGCCAAAATTAACAAATTTCCTCCCAAGGGGGAAAAAATAGAATAAAAGCAGTTTTCTTATTCATGCTATTTGCCTACATTATGTGGTCTGGGGAAAAAACGGCTGCTTTCTGCCAATCTGTTTGGTCCATTTCCATTCAGATTTACTGATTTTCTGGGTATGGGTGTTTTCATTAGTCAGAATGACTCAATGTTTTCCTCAAGCTGAGAGAAGGACATAAAAGCACAATGAAGTGATAGTTAGATCGCTGGCAGCGTTCATTCTGAGTTTGGAAACAGACTGGCCTCTTTCTTTGTTCTCTGTTTGAAGGTTAAGCTCTGATACTCTTACTTTCCCCGTCCCTCACTCGCTCGCTTTCTAACAGACATCTCCTCTTATGGAAAAATCTTACAAATATTGACTGGAATCACAAAATTCACTCCATTAGAGCACTTTCTCCATCCTCTTGCTTGTTCGGACCCCTTCAACACCGAGACCAATCGAGATCGACAAATCCAAGTCCAAGTGAGTCATTCTTATGGAAATGTGAGGTAGCCAAGATTAGCTGTTTTCATCACCGAGCAAATGACAACGGCAGGTTTTTGAATGTCGATCGTTCTACAGTATATACGAGATGTCTGTCCTAGCTAAGATGCAAAACTCACAACATTTCCAACTCTGATTCCAACAAAGAATAAAGATAACATACTTGTCATCATTTTTGGGCTGACGTCAAACGACATACGAGTGACCTCTAAAGATTAGAGTCCTGTACATTCAGCAAATCTTGGATACAAACAAAAACCATCAATAAGGGTTTACAGTTACTATAATGATAAAGCCAGCTGCAATGATATAGGTCAAATGGTTTTTGGTTCCCTTGTGAAAAAGCACTTGTATTGAATGTGCACTTGTAGTGTACTTCAAATCTTAAAAGTATAATATTTTATATTATATGAATTATATGAATCAATATAATATTAATGAAATAAAGGGCCACTTAAAAAGACACTTTCATGACTGTTTCTTAAGTATACTTTAAAAAAAAGTGCACTTTGTATAAACGTCAAATTAAACGTTTTACTTTAAAGAACCTTTTAAATAATGTTTTTTTGGTGAGTTTTAAACAATAGAACAAAAGACGTACACTTATTTTGATGTGTCATTTGACATTAAAGTTAATGTTTTAAATGTAATAAATTGCAACTTCATCATTATTGGTGCAATTTCAAATAAATGTAAATACATGACATACATAGTTTCAAAAGAGATGAAATTATTAGTTTATCATAAATGCTTGTCAATAAATTCAGCAGTAAACTTTAACCATATTTCAAACATTTGAAGCAATTATGAAATTATATATTAAGATGTACTAAAGTTCTACTCACAAAAACTACCTCTTAAGTTCAACGAATTGCGTTTAATATTCATTTAAACTATAATAAACTCTCATTTAACTGTAAATAATGTGCATTTAAGTGTCTGAAAACATTATATTCCGTTCACACTGAAGAACATTCTTTTAAAGTATATTATTTCCATAAGTAATCTTTTTAAATGTATGCTAAAGTGTACAAGGGATGAGATGGTTAATAGGTTAACAAGAGAACGTCAATTCATTCATCATTTACAGACCTTCATAATGTTGATGGAATTCTTATTACCAGTTGCACATTCAAACTTTTAAAATAACATGATCGTGATTAAGTAAATTATGACAGAATTTACATTTTGGGGTAAACTATATCTTTAATAATGCTTCACTGCATTTAGCATCAGTACGAAATGTGTTATATATACGTATTTTTTGTTGCATAATTGCCCTGCAGCAGTAAATCAAACGCTCCGCACACGTATGTACCATTTGTGGCTATTTCACTAGAAACACTATGAGTTGGCACAGAACGTACTGTCTTCATACATGAATGTGAGCTGTACGTGATGGGCGCGGGCTGTTTAACATCACTGCCGACCCCCCGCCTCTTTCTGCACCAAAAAGGAATATATTTGCCCAGCAGGCAGATGCTGATAAGACGCTGACAGCAGTTTTGAAAGAGCTTGTTTCTTGCACTGCTGATATAAAACTCAAGAAGAGAAAGTCAGATAAACAGCAGCCACTTATCAGTTACAAAAAAAGAGCACACAGTGCTTGACGTGCTCACGTGGATGTCAAGATGAACATGTTAAGGGCCGTTTTATAACTACAAGAAAGAACAAGTAATAAAGCACCCTGAAATACATTTTAACCAAAAATAATCAAGGACACCAGTCATCTTGTTACCTGGGTTATAGAGTATATTTCTTAAAACAAATGTTACTATTTGTAAAAATAAAAAAATAAAAATATTATTAATAAATAATATAAAAAATCTTGATTGCGAACAGGTGTGGCAGTAATCAGGCCTGGGTGTGGCTAGAGAAATTGAACTCAGGTGTGATAAACCACAGTTTTAACAGGGGGGCAAACACTTCTTCACACAGGGCCATGTAGTTTTGGATTTTGTTTTCCCTTAATAATAAAAACCTTCATTTAAAAACTGCATGTTGTGTTTACTTGTGTTATCTTTGACTAATATTTAAATTTGTTTGATGATCTGAAACATTAAAGTGTGACAAACATGCAAAAAAAAAAGGAAATCAGGAAGGGGGCCAACACTTTTTCACACCACTGTATATATATATATATATATATATAACTTTTTCATACTTTTAAAAAAGGAAAATTAATTCATTAAGTCACTCTCATTGTTTACATTTTTAGCATAAATCAAACACAGTACAACAAATACTACCATGATGTATGAACAACCTACTACTGATAAGACATCATTGTATATATTTTTTTTGTTTGTTTTGTTTTGTTTGTTTCAGGTCAGAGTCACTGCATTTCTGCTTAAAGGGGTCATATGATGCTGCTAAAAAGAACATTATTTTGTGTATTTGGTGTAATGAAATGTGTTTATGCGGTTTAAGGTTAAAAAAACACATTATTTTCCACATACTGTACATTATTGTACCGCCTTTCTGAAATGCGTTGATTTTTACAAAGCTCATCGGTCTGAAAAAGCGAGGTGTGCTCTGATTGGCCAGCTATCCAGTGCGTTGTGATTGGCCGAATACCTCAAGCGTGTGACTGAAATGTTACGCCCCTCACCATATTGCGGCAACCACATGTGACGACCCCAGGCTGGACTCCGCTTCGTCCACGGTGAAAGCCGATCCGGCGATCCACAGCGTGAAGTTGATGTATTTCCTCAGCGGCCAGCACGGATCAGCTCTAGGCATGACGAAGCGGATATCGTCCTCTTTTGGAAGACCAAACAAAGTAGTTTCGCTTTCACAACGAAGCACACAGCGCCTTCACGACATGGCGGCGGCAACAACAATACTACAGCCAGAATAAAAGTTACGCCTTCTTTCTTTGCGTGAACATTTGGGTGGCGTTATGCAAATCTTCCCACATCGTGACATAGATATGTGGAGGCGTGTTCGAACGAGGTGTTTTAGGTAGGCGTGGCTGACTCTTAACTTTTATAAAGAATATCTCTTTGGATTTGAGACTTTAGTCTTTGCAACTTTACAGATTTTCTTTATGCACCAAGAGCTTGTAACACTCCAAAGAGAAAGGAAAAATTGAAATCACATCATATGTGATTTTTATCATTACTATAGCACCATATTCTCCTAGTTAGAGAAAATGCAAAATTCAGCTTACTTGTAATACATAGATATTGCAGCAGATTCGCCAACACAATCATGCAGCAGATGTAAAAGAGTGTGTAAAAAAACTGATTAAAGCATATCAGAGAATTTAAATTTAAAGCAGTCAACAACCACGGGCCACAATGCTCTGCTACGCAAACTCTGAGCATGACTTCATGCATACTGAGAAATTATTGATCATGATAAGGGGTCCAATAACATACAATTTCTTGAACCCTGTTAAAGGATCACAAACCATGTTTTGCAACCAGTTTGAGTATCTATCCACAGCATTAAGTGCAAAAAGCATTAAAAGAATAATCCAGGATCAATACAAGTTAAGCTGCATTGACACTGTTTGTGTCTTGTATTGAACCCAGAATGTTTCATTAAGCATGGCTATGGTTTCATGTGCTCATTAAACATGCACATGCTCTATGAAGTGACAGACACACATCACACTGACTGCACCAGCTCTCTCTTTCTAGTCTGAGAGCAAAGGAAAATTCCACAGCAGAGTATCTGAGCATCGTCTGTAATCTATTCTCTGAACTACAGCACTGCAGTTTGACTAACACACCATGTTTCATTGCATTAGCTTCCTCGACCCACAGGAAGTGAATGGCCGAGGTCCAAGCGCTGGGTAACCGTACACGAGACGACTGACTGGAAATTTACAGAGGTCCAGACAGGAGAAAGAGATGCGAAGCCACACACTCGAGACTGCAAATATTAGATCTGCCTCTTTGCTGATTCTCAGAAATGACACCACAGAAAATACTCTTTTCGCTCAGAAGAAAATAACAACATGTTCTCCTTGTCCGTCCCATTAGGCAATGCCATTCATAGCTTGTTCACTGAATGCTGTGTGATGTATATTACGATGCATCTTGCACATTTCGTGACACTTTCAAAGTGAAATGTCCAGGAGTGGCACTAAAAGTTGGCATGTAAATCTGGCAACGTTTTATTATATTGGATAATGTGCATATCATGGAAGTTCGGAAATGAAATGTCTGTTGAGTCGCGCTAAAAGCACATTCAGTTTTATCCAAAACGGATGAATGTGAAACTGGCAACGTTTTATTATGTTGGTTGTAATACGATTCACAGCAGTTCAGAAATAAAATGTAAGTTTTATCATTGGCTGTTGTACATATTGCGACAGTTTGGAACTTTAAATGTAATAGTAACATTAATTTTGAACGTAACATTGAAAAACACAATACAGTTAAAATTGCAACTATTTCATTAACTATTTTTTATTAACTTATTTTAATTATTTAAAACTAATTATAGTACTTTACATGTTCTGAGTATGTTAGTCAACACATCAAAATAAGTGTAGTGACAAACGTTTATTAAAGCGTATTAATAACGTAATATTACGTTATATAGCTACAAGTACAGTTTTAAATTTTTTTATTTAATTAAATATATTTTTTATTTTAATTTTTTTCTTCGTTTTTTTTTTATTACAATACTTTACATGTGCTTAGTTAGTATGTTAGTCAACACATCAAAATAAGTGTAGTGACAAACGTTTATTAAAGAATAATGATTAGTAATTAAGATTATTAAGTACACTTTAATGGGTTTTTTAAATGATTATTACATAACCAACAAGTACAGTTTTTTTAAACAATATTAAAATACAAAATAATTTTAATTTATAAAACTACAAATACATTTTTAAAAATTAAAATACAATTTTAATATTACACTACAAGTGTGCAATCAGTACAATTAAGCACACTTCTTTTTCACAAGGGCAGGTAAACAACACTCACATTTTAGTTTTGGTTGAGTTTTTGTAAGATCTTAGTTCAGAAATCTGTAATCTCAACACTGTAAAAATGTGTTTCCGAAGTTGTAAATAAAACAACGATTTTTGGAGTACATTTTACAAAAAGATACTATTTCAGTTTTTCTACTTCAAAATGTCACGTTTAATTCAACGTGTTACTTGCCGTTTATTTGTTTTGAAATTTACTAGCAATTTCTGAGTGAAAATCATTTCTATACCAAATTCTTTACTGTGAAGGGCGACATTCTTCACTTGCAGTCTGCTGTTGTTTGGGTAAGGTGGATACTGAGTCTGCAGCACCAAATGAGGAGAACTGATCTGGAAGGTCATCATATAGGTTTGCACGAGGCCAGATTAGTAAAGGTCAGAGCAGCATCATCATCGTGACCAAGCAGACACGAGTGACAGATGCAGCCATCTGAGATCCCATCAGACATACAGTAATTAAGGCCTGCAGAGGGACTCGAGTCACTTTTATACACTCACACGAGGACTGATTTAGCTTGACCTGCTAAAGCAGCAAGAAAGAGTCAAAAGCATTATTAAGTGATTTAAAAGAGAAATCTACAAAGCAACGGTTGCTCATAAATAACTGTGAATGTAATAACATATCCATGAGACTGCATTTCAAACATTTCCAGCCTTAAGCTCATTTTGATGTATTTAGTTGCTATGCAGGGTTATTATTGGTAATCAAAACTAAAACTAAAACCATGCAAAATATTTTCATTACCTGAAATCTGTAAATATTAACTGTAATAAATAAAAAATATTTTTTTAGAAATGTAACTTAAAAATAAAAAAAATTAAAATTAGACATTTGTCATTTTCTTTAGTTTAAGTACTAAAATAACTAAAACTATAGTTAATAAAATGATGAAAACGCATAACATTACTAAAACTTTAACTAAAATTCAAATAAAAACAGAATTCTAATTCAAATATTAATAAAAACTACAATCTATCCTATAACATTGTTGCTATTATAGTAACTAAAAAGATGAAAAATTATGTCATTTATTCGCTGTCATGTCATTCCAAACTCATATGCTGTTTTTTTAAGGAATTGACATCATTTTACATTTTAAAGATTCTCAGTAAATAATGACTTAAATTTGAGTTTTTCTACATTTATAATGATAACGTTTTTTTTTTTTAATTAACAGGTCCATTACTTGTTTTTGTATGGAAAAGAGCAGCATGAACTTTCTTCAAAGCATCTCCTTTTGTGTTTGACGAAAAAAGGCAGTCAAACGGGTTTGAAATGACATTCAGTAAATAATCCTTTAATTATCACTTCTGTGCTTCAATCACTAGCCCAAAGCTAGAGCTCTTGAACCCTTTAGTTCGAGCTGATATTACAGCAGTTAACTTAAGGCTTGTTCCCTCAAATGAGCAAGAATGTGACCTTTAGGCATTGGGAGCATTTGCAGTGTTTTGAACTAGGCCACCTGCATATCAGCATGTCCTGCTTCACACCTGTTCCATCAATCTCAGCGCCAGGTTTAATAGAGTCATGATCCTCGCTTTCCCCTGAGAAACCCACATCATCACAGGACAACATGATGCCAGAATCCACCTCACATGCACATTTAATCTCTGTTTACACACTTCTGAGAAACTCCTGTGAGATGGAGGCTACGTCCCAAAATTTGCTAACTCAGGCTTGTTCCACTCATATCAGTCCTATCAAAACAAAACGTGTTTTGCAAAGCCAATTATAGTATTAAATGGATGCAAACCATTAAAGGGACAGTTCACTCAAAAATGACAAACACTCATGTCAATTCAAACCCATAAGACTTTCATCATTTTTGTCCATCCACTGCGACTACGCAACTAAAACTTTCAAGCTTCAAAAAGTACATAAAGACATCATAATATAACTTCTACTGTATGCAGTTGCACTTGAATCAGCTTTGTTAAAAACAGAAACACAACAATTGAACAAAAGTCTTCCTTTGAAAAAAAAAATAAATACATTTAAAATATTATCGTAAAAAATACTTTTTAAAAATACACTGAAAAAATTGGTGTTGGGTATACTTTGTATTTTTATTTGTGAAATTTACTAGCAATGTTCGAGAGAAAATTGTTTCAAATAAACGGCAAGAAACACTTTGAATGGAACATAAAATTTATTTACAACTTCAAAAATAAAATTTTGCACTGAAAAAGAATAGGAAAGAATAGTAATTAATAATAACTATTACAATTGTTTCTCCTAGACAGCGATATTGAAATTAAAGTCACAATAAATAAATACTTTTTCTGAAGTGTCCTGCTTTTCTGATTTAGAGATCTAAACTGTGCTCAGATTTGCCAAAATATACTAAAATCAATATGATTTCAATATAAACTCCCATCAATATCTTTCAAGACCAAATAATTCATACTCTGCGATCCACATTCATTTTTACAACACTACTCTGAATTACACTGCAAAAAATGTTTTTTCCAAAGTTGTAATTATGGAGTTTGTTTTACAAGAAAATAATATTTCAGTCTTTCTACTTCAAAATGTCATATTTAATTCAATGTTGTATTACTTGCTATTTCTTGTGAAATTTACTAGCAATTTCCGAGTGAAAATTGTAAACCCTACACCATTTTTTTAGTGCATTTGTTTCTGTTTTTATTTCCTTTAAGGTATTTTAGGAAACATCTGAAACAAAGTTGATATTGAAGAAAAACTCAACAGAGACCTCCCCTAAGTCTCCTGAGCAAACGGTTATCCTCTGGTTATCCTCTACTAGTTCCTGTACGTGAGGCTGCGAGAGAAAACCTCACTTAATGAACACAGACGTGTGGGACGCATGTATTAACACAGTTAAGTGTGGAAAAGGTGGCATGGAAGAGTGGCCGCCTGACTCTGACGTGCATGACTGCTGCCGGCTCCACAGAGGGCTGCTCTCAAGGTCAAAGACTAAAGCAGAATGCATGCAAACCTGGGCAGGGGATTTTACAAATCTCCCAACAGGTACAACATCATAATGTTCTTGAGCTTTCATAGAAGCAGAGCAAAGACCGGCTTTGCTTATTTGCACATAGATTAGAGCGGCGGTGCCCTTGTTCAGTGGGACAGTTGTTGCACCTGATCTCAAACCCTGATTAGATTGTGAATACAGAGCCTGACTGATCCTGAAAGAACATCAGCGCTCCAGATGTCAAAATCTCATTCATTTTCTCAGTTGAGACAATTGATTTTAAACAATAAACCTATTAAACCATGAGCTCTGGAATCGTTTAGTGATAGCATCGACTTCTGTACAAGCCAAAATTCCATATTCAATGCGATTTCAACTTAAAAAACTATATAGATATAGATATATATACTGCCGTTCAAAAGTTTGGGATCAGTAAGACTTGTAATGTTTTTTTAAAGAAGTCTCTTATGCTCATCAAGGCTGCATTTATTTGATCAAAAATACAGAAAAATCAGTAATCTTGCTAAATCTTATTACAATATAAAATAATGGCTTCTATTTTAATGTCCTTTAAAATATAATTTATTTCTGTGATGCAAAGCTGAATTTTCAGCAGCATTACGCCAGTATAAAGTGTCACGTGATCCTTCAGAAATCATTCTAATATGCTGATTTATTATTAGAATTATCAATATTTTTTTTGGAAACGGCAATACTTTTTTTCAGGATTCTTTGATGAGTAGAAAGTTAAAAAGAACAGCATTTATTCAAAATATAAACCTTTTCTAACAATATATATCTTTGCTATCACTTCTTAACAATTTAACACATCCTTGCTGAATACAATTTTTCATTTTTTTCTAAAAAAGAAAGAATTAAAATGTACTGACCCCAAACTTTTGAACTGTAGTGTATATTGTTAGGAAAAAATTATATTTGAAATAAATGCTTTTCTTTTAAACTTTTTATTCATCAAAGAATCCTGAAAAAAAATTATCACAGATTCCAAAAAAAAACATTAAGCAGCACAACAGTTTCCAGCGCTGATCATAAATCAGCATATTAGAATGATTTCTGAAGATCACGTGACGCTGAAGACTGGAGGAATGATGCTGAAAATACAGCTGCGCATCACAGGAATACATTAGATTTTAATGTATATTAAAATAGAAAAACATTATTTTACATCATAATAATATTTCACAATATTACATTTTTCCCTGTATTTTTGATCAAATAAATGCAGCCTTGATGAGCATAAGGAACACCTGTGAAAACATAAAAAATTGTTCTGATCCCAAACTTTTGACCGGTAGTGTGTGTATGTGTGATATATATATATATATATGTGTGTGTGTGTGTGTGTGTGTGTGTGTGTGTGTGACCCTGGAGCACAAAAGCAGTGTTAAGTCGCTGGGGGATATTTGTAGCAATAGCCAACAATACATTGTATGGGTCAAAATTATAGATTTTTCTTTTATGCCAAAAATCATTAGGATATTAAGTAAAGATCATGTTCCATGAAGATATTTTGTAAATGTCCTACTGTAAATATATTAAAACTTAATTTTTGATTAGTAATATGCATTGCTAAGAACTTCATTTGGATAACTTTAAAGATGATTTTCTCAATATTTAGATCTTTTTGCACCATCAGATTCCAGATTTTCAAATAGTTGCATCTCAGCCAAATATTGTCCTATCCTAACAAACCATACATCAATGCAAAGCGTATTTATTCACGTCCCAAAAACATTCAAGCTGGCGGTCATTAAGCCTCTTATTAAGAAACCACAACTAGATCCTAGTGAACTGGCTAATTACAGACCCATCTCAAATCTTCCTTTTATGTCTAAAATTTTAGAAAAAGTTGTGTCTGCTCAATTGTGCTCCTTCCTGCAAAAAAATGATCTCTATGAAGAATTTCAGTCAGGTTTCAGGCCCCACCATAGCACAGAAACTGCACTTGTTAAAATTACAAATGACTTGCTTCTTGCGTCAGACCAAGGCTGTGTCTCATTGCTAGTTTTACTTGACCTTAGTGCTGCATTCGATACTATAGATCATGACATACTCATAGATCGATGACAAAACTATACAGGTATCCAAGGGCAGGCTTTAAGATGGTTTAGACCCTACCTGTCCGATCGCTACCACATTGTTCATTTAAATGGGGAGTCATCTCAATTATCACCAGTAAAACATGGAGTGCCACAAGGATCTGTCCTAGGTCCTCTGCTATTTTCGATATACATGTTGCCACTTGGTAATATTATTAGGAAATACGGGATTAGTTTCCACTGTTATGCCGATGATACTCAACTATATATCTCAACAAGACCAGATGAAACTTCTAAATTATCTAAGCTAACAGAGTGTGTTAAAAATGTAAAAGATTGGATGACCAATAATTTTCTCCTATTAAATTCAGATAAGACAGAGATATTACTTATTGGACCAAAAGACAGTACACCGAATCTCGTGGATTACAATTTGCAACTAGACGGATGCACGGTTACCTCCTCTACAGTCAAAAATCTGGGTGTTATATTAGATAGCAACTTGTCTTTTGAAAATCATATTTCCCATGTTACAAAAACAGCATTCTTCCATCTTAGAAACATTGCCAAGTTACGAAACATGATACCTGTTTCTGATGCAGAAAAGCTAGTTCATGCATTCATGACCTCTAGACTGGACTATTGTAATGCACTGCTAGCTGGTTGTCCTGCATCTTCAATAAACAAGCTACAGATAGTCCAAAATGCAGCGGCTAGAGTCCTTACCAGGTCAAGAAAATATGATCATATTACCCCAATTTTACAGTCTCTGCACTGGCTACCTATTAAGTTCCGTATCAGTTACAAAATATTATTACTTGCCTATAAGGCCCTTAATGGGTTAGCTCCTGCATACCTAACTAGTCTTCTACCACGCTACAATCCATCACGCTCCCTAAGGTCACAAAACGCTGGACTTTTGGTAGTACCTAGGATAGCAAAGTCCACTAAAGGAGGTAGAGCTTTTTCGCATTTGGCTCCCAAACTCTGGAATAGCCTTCCTGATACCGTTCGGGGTTCAGACACACTCTCTCTGTTTAAATCTAGATTAAAGACACATCTCTTTGGCCAAGCATTCAAATAATGCATCTCATAATCTTTTACTGCAGTCATAATCTTTTACTGCAGTTATATCTAATCAAATGCACATTATTATTCATTAGTTTGGGTTAAACAAATCATTTTTGCTTGGTTGGAACAGCAGCTACGCTAATTATGTTTGTATTTGTTTCTCTGTCTTTTGCCACGGGATTAACATCCCGTGGTAACTAGGATTCACACAAGCTTCAGTCTGGATCCAGAACACCTGAGAAGAGATGATGCAACCCCTCAGAGGACCTCAGATGATGCCAACCCTGAAACAACATACAGAACTACCACATTTTGCTACAAGTTTGATTGCATCATATAATAATTGCTGTTAATATTATTCATCGTCTGTTTTATTACGTCTTATATTGATTTTTCCGTTCTGCTGGTTCGTCTGGTCAGAGGAGAACTGGCCCCCCGACTGAGCCTGGTTTCTCCCAAGGTTTTTTCTCCATTCTGTCACCGATGGAGTTTTGGTTCCTTGCCGCTGTCACCTCTGGCTTGCTTAGTTGGGGACACTTCATTTCCAGCGATATCGTTGACATGATTGCAAAGATATTATTTAAACTGAGCTGGATGTTGACATCACTGAATTCAATGATGAACTGTCTTTAACTGAAAAATGAGTGTTTACTATTGTCACTTTGCATTATTGACACTATTTTCCTAATTAATGCTGTTCAGTTGCTTTGTCACAATCTGTATTGTTAAAAGCGCTACATAAATAAAGGTGACTTGACTTGACAATGGACCCTTATGCTCATCAAGGCTGCATTTATTTGATCAAAAATACAGAAAAATCAGTAATCTTGCTAAATCTTATTACAATATAAAATAATGGCTTCTATTTTAATGTCCTTTAAAATATAATTTATTTCTGTGATGCAAAGCTGAATTTTCAGCAGCATTACGCCAGTATAAAGTGTCACGTGATCCTTCAGAAATCATTCTAATATGCTGATTT
>NW_015505981.1:333244-334666 GCF_001515645.1 Sinocyclocheilus grahami | reverse complement strand
ATAAATCTTTTCTAACAATATAAATCTTTGCTATCACTTCTTAACAATTTAACACATCCTTGCTGAATACAATTTTTCATTTTTTTCTAAAAAAGAAAGAATTAAAATGTACTGACCCCAAACTTTTGAACTGTAGTGTATATTGTTAGAAAAAATGTATATTTGAAATAAATGCTTTTCTTTTAAACTTTTTATTAATCAAAGAATCCTGAAAAAAAATTATCACAGCTTCCAAAAAAAAACATTAAGCAGCACAACAGTTTCCAGCGCTGATCATAAATCAGCATATTAGAATGATTTCTGAAGATCACGTGACGCTGAAGACTGGAGGAATGATGCTGAAAATACAGCTGCGCATCACAGGAATAAATTAGATTTTAATGTATATTAAAATAGAAAAACATTATTTTACATCATAATAATATTTCACAATATTACATTTTTCCCTGTATTTTTGATCAAATAAATGCAGCCTTGATGAGCATAAGGAACACCTGTGAAAACATAAAAAATTGTTCTGATCCCAAACTTTTGACCGGTAGTGTGCGCCCAATCGCTACTCAAAACTAGCCCAATCGCGTTTCGAGGGGGTCCCCAGTTACAAATCGCATTCCAGGGGATACATATCATGTTATTCGAGTCATGACATGAAAAACAACCCGCGGCAACAGTGTTAAAGTAGCCCAATTCCGTAGGAAAACCGCGGACTTGGCAACACTGCGAGCGTTGGGTTTCACTGCAGGCTTGCGCTCGTCAGAACAGCTTGTGCTGGTCCATTAGATTTTCCACTTGCGATGTCCGATTCGTTTTTTGCGAGTCGAATCTTGAAACATACACAGGACATCTGCTCCGCACTCCAGCTCTGCACAGCGAGCGCTCGCGCCTGACTCCGCCCGCTTTACCTGAGGCCCGGGTTGCCAGGTTTTCATAAGAAAACCCGCCCAATCGCTACTCAAAACTAGCCCAATCGCGTTTCGAGGGGGTCCCCAGTTACAAATCGCATTCCAGGGGATACATATCATGTTATTCGAGTCATGACATGAAAAACAACCCGCGGCAACAGTGTTAAAGTAGCCCAATTCCGTAGGAAAACCGCGGACTTGGCAACACTGCGAGCGTTGGGTTTCACTGCAGGCTTGCGCTCGTCAGAACAGCTTGTGCTGGTCCATTAGATTTTTCGATGAATCGCTTGAACTGAATCATATGGTCTGAACGATTCGCTCACTAACAGCAAAAAGGTGTCTGGCATTTCAACCGGGTCCGGAAAAAGATTCAGTTCACTGAGCACTCGTTAAACTTTTGTGACAATATAATGTTATAATTGATATGCCTATTTATTATGTATTAATAAGTATCGCTTTTTATTTCTCCTCTTTTCTACTACTTGTTTCGCTTCTGTTTCAGTTTTTTATAACCATTTCT
>NW_015505981.1:331987-333234 GCF_001515645.1 Sinocyclocheilus grahami | reverse complement strand
TTTACCCTTATGACTGGTTTTGTGGTCCAGGGTCACATATATCACTGATATATCAGTTTAAGTTTGGCAATTATAGTATAATAAATTATATAGTATATTAAAAATTGATTATGAGGGTATTAAGCTCGCCAAAACCAATATATGACCGCAAGACCACCTCTAAATATGGACTCTTCTACATAAAACACTTGAATTTAATGATTTAAGAAAGAACTCCTACCTGTAACTCACACCATGCCACCTCCACCGTGGTCTCTGTGTCCAGCCCCTTGTAGACCGTCTTGAACGACCCTCTCCCAATTTCAATGTTGAACTTCAGATATCTTCCATCCGGTGAGGTGGCCACCGCTTTGGTCTCAATGTCCTCTTTCTCGTCCTGCTCCAGTCTGCTTACAAATGGGCGTCGTGGTGCCACATTCTCAACTTTGGAGCCCTCATTGTCGGAGTCTGAGCTGGCATCCTGGGCCACAGGGGACCGAGGGGTCTGGATGGAGCTTGTCCAGTCCTCTGGAGGTGCTGAGCTGGCGCTGGGGGTTGAAGACTCCGGGCTGGAGACTGGAGATGGAGAACATGGAGATGGAGGGTCTGTTTTATTTTCAGCAACTCTTCTCTCGGATAACAATATGTTTTCAGTGGACCACGACAGCGCTTTGGAAAGCGTCTCGTTGTAGATTTGCGGGTCAATATCCACGCTGAGTTTATGAAGCACGTATGAGTTCCTCCTGGCGTTCAGGGAGTGAGTCCGCAGCATTGGCACTCTGGAGAGACAGTCCTCCTCCAGCTCAACAGGTAACCCAGGAAAACCACGTCCAGCGAACTCGACTTCGGCGTGAGACATGCTGAGGAGCGCTCAGAGCATCACAAACTGGACGAGACGGAGAAATAAACTTTTGCGTATTTTCCTCCACGATATGCTTTTTACGAGAAAATATCACGTGCATAAATAACAACAACAAATTAGGTTATAGACATAAAAAAAAACATTTATAGCCAATCTCAACTACATTATATTTTTTTATCTATTAAAGAAAAACTCACAAAACGGGCTGGTAATCGTATATTTACCTTATTTAGAGAAGTCTGAAGTGACTCCGGAGTTGAAACATACACAGGACATCTGCTCCGCACTCCAGCTCTGCACAGCGAGCGCTCGCGCCTGACTCCGCCCGCTTTACCTGAGGCCCGGGTTGCCAGGTTTTCATAAGAAAACCCGCCCAATCGCTACTCAAAACTAGCCCAATCGCGTT
>NW_015505981.1:330396-330801 GCF_001515645.1 Sinocyclocheilus grahami | reverse complement strand
AAAAAAAAAAAAAAGCATGATTTGTGAGCTGAAAGCATTATCTTGCTCCCTGGGTTGACTATTTTAGACTTTTCTCATGTTGGATTCAGGACACGATTATTAAAAATTAGTCAGGCTGTGCTGCTCCCAAAATAGAATTAATAATAATATGTTTAAACAAAGGCTATGCTTGATTTGGTCATCTAAAGCAACATCTGAAAATAGAAAAGACGTTCAAATCTTCTACATTTCTTGTTACAAATAACAAAAAAAATAGCAGTTGTTTCATGATAATTATTATGATTCACAATGTGTACATCAGAATGAACCAAAGTAAACCATCAAAATGTCAGAGCTTCATATCTTGTCCACAATTCAAACAAAAGCGCACCGAGAGCATCATTCTGTGTCTATACACTCTAAAAA
>NW_015505981.1:325372-327527 GCF_001515645.1 Sinocyclocheilus grahami | reverse complement strand
CAACCCAATAGCTGGGTCAAAACAACCAATAGCTGGGTCAAAACAGCCCAATAGCTGGGCCAAAACAACCCAATAGCTGGGTCAAAAATAGCTGGGTCAAAACAACCCAATAGCTGGGTCAAAAATAGCTGGGTCAAAACAACCCAATAGCTGGGTTTGTCCCTTTTTAACCCAGCGCTGGGTTATATTTAACCCAGCATTTTTTAGAGTGTATAAGCATTATATACTTTCTATAGATCTTTCAGTTGAGAGCTTTCGGTGTTTGTCTGTTGTTTCTAATCTTTCACAACCAAGAACAAAAACCTCATGCAAACCGCAGTAAACATTTGGCCTAAAAACACTAGATTGAGCTTATGAATTTTAGCCTGTCTCTAGACCAGAACATAATGGACAGCTCACGTTCTGCAGCACAAGCTCATGCTGCTTCCTCTCATGTGCTGGTTTCATGCGCCAGAAACCTCTACCAACCAATACAAAGCATCATTCATACCGGAGGTGATCCATTTACTCTGGGCACTTATCACAGAACATTTGTGTAATTCCCTGTACTTCTATTCCATTGCATACAGTTGGCAACAAAAAGCATTTGATTAAGTCGCTTTAAAATTTATTATTGTCATAGCATTAGATAAAATACTGAGTGGCATTTATTTCAAGAAAGACAAACTCTTGCGTCTCTGCTTGTCCGTTCCATTATGTGTGGTCAACACTAAACTGGCCCTCAGATGATTAATAAAGCTGCACTGCATAAATTTGTAAAGGGATGCTCAGCAGAAGGCACGGTCACGTGACACTCTGACATGCACATGAGCGCCACCTGTCGCTTTTACTGACCATCGCATATAAAAGCAAGGTCATCAGTGTGATTTAGCAAAAACAAAATGCAAAATGAGGCTCAGGATTTAAAAATATTATTGGCCTGACCATTTATTTATTTATTTTTTACATTAAACACTACTTTTTTATTTAAAAGAAAAACTTTAAACTATTTTAATTTATTAAACTTTATTTTTTAAATATGAATTTAAATGCTATTTTAAATTTTTTTAAATAATAATGTGTACTGTATAAGGTTATCATCATCAACTAAAACTAAACCCATAAAAACGATTTCATTACTTGAAACAAAATAAACATTAACATGCCAAAAAAAGTTGCCAAAGTAACATTTACATTTTTTTTAGATTAA
The DNA here is from genome assembly GCF_001515645.1 of Sinocyclocheilus grahami. Classification (NCBI taxonomy): domain Eukaryota; kingdom Metazoa; phylum Chordata; class Actinopteri; order Cypriniformes; family Cyprinidae; genus Sinocyclocheilus; species Sinocyclocheilus grahami. The sequence goes on along the minus strand of NW_015505981.1, from coordinate 326,338 downwards.
TTTGAAGCACCAAAATAACAAACTATGTAGACATTTTAAAAAATACACTAATTAAAAAAAAACAATGAACACAAACTAAAATTAAAAGAAAATGCAATTAATAAAAACCATTTAAAATATTAACAAAAATGATACCAAAAACACGTGTTCTGTACTTTTAAACATTTCTGTAGACATCTGAGACTGACTTGAAAAACCCAAAGTATGAGCAATGGAATAATAACCATGTTTGACTTACAGCATGTCAACTCTTCCACTAGAAGTATAACGCAGATGACTTTGTGCTGTAAGCCATTTTTTGATGCTTCCGCCAAGCACGTGAGATTTGCATATGAAAATCAAATATATAAGGCAAGTGCTCTTCAATCAAACCAAACGCAAAGGGCTTTGCAGGAAAGAACTGAAAACGTCTCTCTCATTTATTTGTACAGTATTGGTATAAAAGGTGATAAGATACAGTGACAGCCGGGGGAAAAGGAGAGAATGCTACCAGATTTCAGCAAAATATTAATATATGAATTCCACTGCCATCAGGAACAAGACATTTACTCAAGAACATTTCATCTTAGCCAGGAAGCATCGCAGGACTCACAAAAAAAAGTGTCAGATTAGCAGACCGTTTTCTGACTTGAACAAATATTCAAGTAGAACGAGAGTCCTTCAGGATTTACAGCAATAAAAGGAGTGGAATAAAAACCTGTTTAGTCTGGGTCTACATTAAGATACTTCTATTCCTTAGTTTTGGTCTGACATTTCACTTTGTATGCATAATGGCTAGGAACAAAATCTCGGTTTCTTTAGTCTGCTCAAACATCAGGTGTAAAACCACCAATTTATACATGCTTCAACAATTTAGTTTGGGCTCATGTGCCAAATAATGACTTACTGATTTAATAGTGGAGTGTGCTATAGAGTCCAAAAAGATCCCAAGTGGACTGAGACAAAAGATGATTCGGCTGGGCTGAC
>NW_015505981.1:323705-324605 GCF_001515645.1 Sinocyclocheilus grahami | reverse complement strand
ATTCTGACGGCACCCATTCACTGCAGAGCATCCACTGGTGAGCATTCTGGGCAAGTGACTGATTTTCATCTTGGATGTCCTGAGGTTGATTAAATTATCAGCAAGTTTTCAGTTTTGGGTGAACTAATCCTTTCACAGCAACAAGATAAGTTCTATAGATATGCGTTACTATTTTGCTGATGTATTGCAATGTACAACAGAAATATGAAACACTTTTATACCTTCTTTTTCTGTGTCATCTCCATTAGAGAGTTCATAAAGTGTAAACACGGAGTTGACCATGCCATTTTTGGAAACCTACATGCAACAATGGGAGAAAAAGTCATTGTATTTAAATTAACAACTTGACCTTACTGCTCAGTGCTCACTAGCATATTTTCAACGATGATTTTCCATGATATAAGTGCATCAGTAAGATTTTTTTTTTTTTTAAAGAAATTAATACTTTTCCATCAAGGCTGGATTAAATTGATCAAAAGTGACAGTAAAGACAATTATAACATAATAGATGATTTCCATAAGTTTATTTACGACAAGAAAACTTGAAAGATAAGTTCAAAAAAAGTATCACAGTTTCCACAAAAACATGAAGCAGCACAACTGTTTTCATCATTGATTATCATAAGAAATGTTTCTTAAAACTCAAATCAGCATATTAGAATGATTTCTGAAGATCATGTGACACTGAAGACTGGAGTAATGATGCTGAAAATACAGCTTTGATCACAGGAATAAATTACATTTTAAAGGGGTCATATGATGCGATTTCAAGTTTTCCTTTCTCTTTGGAGTTTATATTCTTTATCAAAGTTAAGACTCTGCCACGCCCTCCTAAAACGGCTCGTTCTAACACGCCCCCACATATCTACCTCACTATGTGGAAATATTAGCATAATGCGC